>NC_139719.1:44799474-44801974 GCF_964188405.1 Protomyctophum parallelum
CGTCAAACTAGACAATGCCCTTAAACTTGACAAACAGGTCAATGCAGTAGTTAGCTCTAGTTTCTATCATCTGAGGCTGCTGGCTAAAATCAAGTCGGTGCTATCTTTTAGTGATTTTGAGCGAGTTATACATGCCTTCATATCTACGCGGTTGGACTACTGTAATGCCTTGTACGCTGGTTTAAACCAAGCCTCCCTTGCTCGACTCCAGCTAGTCCAAAACTCAGCCGCTCGTCTACTCACAGGTACTCGCAGACGTGAGCATATCACACCTGTCTTGGCCTCCCTTCATTGGCTCCCTGTCCGCTTCAGAGTGGATTTTAAAATTATTTTATTTGTCTTTAAATCTATAAATGGTCTGGCTCCTCTTTATTTGTCTGACCTTATTGAGGTTTATACTCCTTCTAGATCACTGCGGTCTGAGGGCCAGCTAAACCTCAGGGTCACAAAGAAGACCCGCTTAAAGTCCAGAGGCGACCGAGCCTTTTCTGTTGTAGCCCCTAAACTATGGAACGCACTCCCCTCCCACGTCAAATTGGCCCCCTCCATCGAGACCTTTAAATCCCGCCTGAAGACCCACCTCTTTACCTTGGCTTTTAACCCCGCTTGAGTTCCTTTGGTCCTTGTATATGTTTCGTCTCACTGTGATGCTGTTGTTTTTCTGTTGTTTTCTGTAATGTGTCTCAGTTGTTGTCACTGTTTGTACTTTGTTGTTCTCGCTGTTGTTTTTCTGTGTGGTAGCTTTAGTGCACTTGTTTTTATTTTATTTTATTCTCCTGTACAGCACTTTGTTAACTCTGAGTTTTAAAACGTGCTATATAAATAAAGTGGATTGGATTGGATTGGATGATGTAAACAATGACATCATTATTAGAGCTGGTATGTAGTAGATAACATGATGTAAACAATGACATCATTATTAGAGCTGGTATGTAGTAGATAACATGATGTAAACAATGACATCATTATTAGAGCTGGTATGTAGTAGATAACATGATGTAATCAATGGCATCATTATTAGAGCTGGTATGTAGTAGATAACATGATGTAAACAATGACATCATTATTAGAGGTGGTATAACATGATGTAAACAATGACATCATTATTAGAGGTGGTATAACATGATGTAAACAATGACATCATTATTAGAGGTGGTATAACATGATGTAAACAATGACATCATTATTAGAGGTGGTATAACATGATGTAAACAATGACATCATTATTAGAGCTGGTATAACATGATGTAAACAATGACATCATTATTAGAGGTGGTATGTAGTAGATAACATGATGTAAACAATGACATCATTATTAGAGCTGGTATGTAGTAGATAACATGATGTAAACAATGACATCATTATTAGAGGTGGTATGTAGTAGATAACATGATGTAAACAGACAGTAGATCAATTATATCAACAGAGAGTAGCTGATGTAATGTAAGACACATAGGGCTGTATTTTGTGTGTCTTAAGTACCAGGTCTTATTCCCTAACTTGAGTAAACTAAAGACCTGGAGGCGTGGTCAATGCTCTTTGGCCACTCAGAATAGCCAAATGGCATTGTCCACGCCTCCAGGTCTTTAGTTTACTCAAGTTAGGGAATAAGACCTGGTACTTAAGACACGCAAAATACAGCCCCTAGTGTGAGTAACATAGTGTGGAATGGAAGTATTAGTATGTAATGTAATGTAATGTAATGTAAGTAGTAGTATGTAATGTAATGTAATGTAATGTAATGTAAGTAGTAGTATGTATGTAATGTAAGAAACATAGTGAGTAGCTCCATTCCAACTCACCATAGTCGGTATCCTCCACCGGCCACTGCTGTGCAGGCCAGAAATATGGTGTCTGAGAAACACAACATCATTTATAATGGTCAAATATGGTGTGTGATAAAGATAGGACATGCAATATGTCTTGGAGAAAGGACATCATGGTAAAAGCAACACACAGTCGGTTGCATGGCCAGCTGATTATTTCACAAAGTGTGTTCGATGTTCATGTTGTTTTCTCGTAAGGCAGGTTTGTATTACAGTAGCACAGCACCAGAGTAATATAGTAAAGAGAGTGGCGACACTAGCGTTGCCTCCCATTGTAACAATGGAATGCGGAAGTGCTCATTCTATCTCAATGGGATATAGGTCCAGCCATATAGGAGCAATGTTTGGAACTATAGCCCATATATAGGCACCCGCTTTGCAGCGAGATCAAAGCGTGTCGCTGTACTCCCCTACTCTACACTCACAGCGCACATCGCTTACTGCTGGCAGAACACCATCTCAAACAGGCTCCTGGACCACACGTTGCTGTGTGAGTGTGTTGTGTTTACCTGGAAGCGGTACAGAGAAGTGTTGTGCTGTGTTGTGTTTAGCGGTACAGAGGTGTGTGGTGGTTGTGTTGTGTTGTGTTGTGTTTAGCGGTACAGAGGTGTGTGGTGGTTGTGTTGTGTTTAGCGGTACAGAGGTGTGTGGTGGTTGTGTTGTGTTGTGTTGTG
>NC_139719.1:44814474-44821974 GCF_964188405.1 Protomyctophum parallelum
GCGGTGGAGGCAGCAGAAACATGGCCGCCTTCCTGCCCGGCCGCTCCGTGCTCAAAGTGTGCCTGCCCGTGTCGTGTCTGCTCAGCAGCGGGGAGGTGGAGCAGCTAAGG
Organism: Protomyctophum parallelum; assembly: GCF_964188405.1. NCBI lineage: Eukaryota > Metazoa > Chordata > Actinopteri > Myctophiformes > Myctophidae > Protomyctophum > Protomyctophum parallelum. Next base: position 44,814,585 of record NC_139719.1, read on the forward strand.
AGGTCCAAGGAGATCGACCGCGACCTGAGCCGGCAGAAGACCTACGTCAAGCGGCTGGTGAAGATCCTGCTGCTGGGCGCCGGCGAGTCCGGCAAGTCCACCTTCCTCAAGCAGATGCGCATCATCCACGGCCAGGACTTCGACCAGAGCGCCCGGGAGGAGTTCAAGAACACCATCTACAGCAACGTGATCAAAGGTTAGTTAGTAACACCTAATTATAATGAACTGACCTAGTTCACTAATAGTATAGGAGTTCAGAAACACCATCTACAGCAACGTGATCAAAGGTTAGTTAACATAACCTTTAACTAACGAACTAACCTTTGACTAACTACAACTAATAGTTAGGAGTTCAGAAACACCATCTGCAGCAACGTGATCAAAGGTTAGTTAGTAACACCTAATTATAATGAACTAACCTAGTTAACTAATAGTTAGTTAGGAGTTCATGTGATCAAAGGTTGGTTAGTTGGGGAGGGGGGGGGGAACTTGGGGAGGTTTTGTTGTTGTTGTTAATGATAATGCATTTATTTATATAGCACATTTCAAGACACAAAGTCACAAAGTGCTTTACATAAAAGGGTAAAAAGCAACCACAGTTACAACAAGATATCCGTGAATAACAGCACAAAATGAAAGGCACGATCAAATATAGAATAAGGTATTAAAGAAGAGAAAGGCCTTAACGTAAAGGTGGGTTTTCAGAAAGGATTTAAAACATTACATGACACAGATTTTTTTCAAATCTTAGATGGGTTCTCTGGCTGGGTGGTGCTGCTGTCTGGGAGTCCCAGACTGGGTCTATAGGGCTGGGCTGGCTGCTGGGTGCTGGGGGCTGGGGGCTGGGCTGGGCTGGTCTGGGCTGGGTGCTGGGGGCTGGGCTGGTCTGGTCTGGGCTGGGTGCTGGGGGCTGGGCTGGTCTGGGCTGGGTGCTGGGTGCTGGGGGCTGGGTGCTGGTCTGGTCTGGGCTGGGTGCTGGGTGCTGGGTGCTGGTCTGGGCTGGGTGCTGGGCTGGTCTGGGCTGGGTGCTGGGTGCTGGGGGCTGGGCTGGGTGCTGTGCTGGGCTGGGCTGGTCTGGTTGCTGTGCTGGGCTGACTTGGCTGCAGGGTGCTGGGGGCTGAGCTGGGCTGGGTTGGCTGCAGGGTTCTGGGGGCTGGGCTGGGTTGGCTGCAGGGTTCTGGGGGCTGAGCTGGGCTGGGTTGGCTGCAGGGTTCTGGGGGCTGGGCTGGGTTGGCTGCAGGGTTCTGGGGGCTGAGCTGGGCTGGGTTGGCTGCAGGGTTCTGGGGGCTGGGCTGGGTTGGCTGCAGGGTGCTGGGGGCTGAGCTGGGCTGGGTTGGCTGCAGGGTTCTGGGGGCTGGGCTGGGTTGGCTGCAGGGTGCTGGGGGCTGAGCTGGGCTGGGTTGGCTGCAGGGTTCTGGGGGCTGAGCTGGGCTGGCTGCAGGGTTCTGGGTGTGCTGCTGGAGGTCATAAAACTAGTCTTGGTTGAGAGAAAAGTTGCGAAAGAGTTGAAAACAAGTCGGATCTGCTTCGCTATGTTGTTAAGCAGTGGTGGGAAAAGCAGTCAAGTCTTAAGTAAAATAATCCGCTGCTGTAGAAATGGTGTGTTGTAGAAGTGGCTCTGTAGAAGTATTGATATCAAAATGTACCAGGTGTCTAATTCAATCTTTTCCTCCTTGTTGTGGCGATATAGCTAACTGTGGTGGAAACATAACTCAGGTATATTTTACTGTATCAATTCTGCAAGGTAGAAATAGTGTATCTAGTCACGAGTAAAAGTCTGTAGAGGTATTTGATATAAAAATGCATCTGTAATGTCGGGTATCTTGCCTCCTTGTTGTGGTAGCTAAGCTAGCTAAGCTAACAGTGGTGAAAAAAAATAACTACTTTATTTTAGTAAAAGTATCAATACTGCAATGTAGAAACACTACAGTTTGTTACAAGTAAAAGTTCAGGTATTAATCAACATGCTTGAGTAAAAGTGCAAAATGTACTTTTTTGTACTTTCTACAAAAGTAGAAAGTACACATAATGCAGAATGTGTGACAAGTATTCAAAATATACATCTACAGCCAATCTATGAGCTCACAATGGTTTGTGTGTTTTGTAGTAATTATTCAAATCTACAAAGTAACTGAAGTTTTCAAATGAATGTAGTGGAGTAAAAGTACAATATTTGGATCTGAGATATAGTGGGAGTATAGTGGGAGTAGAAGTAAAAGTATCATGTAGTTATTTACGTTCCGCCACTGGGAGCTAAACATTTAAGCCCTCTAAAGGCTTCAAGGAAAACAGACCTGACTTGCAATGTTTTTTTTCCCTCCATTTCCACCAAAACATTACTGATCCAGAGCTTGTAGATAGGCTCATTTCTTGGCTGAATGTTCCCCCCAGAATGTGGATCCTAGCCTGGGGGCGTTCAAGTCTCTTAAAGAGAGGGAGTCCCCGGCTGGAGGAAGCCAGGAGGGAGGGAGGAATCACATGTGTTTCTACCCCAGATGAGTGCACATGGGCCTGGGTAGCAACCCACACAAATAGTCCCTAAATCTAGTAGCCACGCCGCAACAATCCGTCTATATTTGTAAACACAAGTGAGGTTTCTCTTCTTCTTTTTTTTCTTGCTGGTTTGTTTGTCTGGTTTCTCTGTAGGGCTAATAGTTTGTTTGTCTGGTTTCTCTGTAGGGCTAATAGTTAGTTTGTCTGGTATCTCTGTAGGGCTAATAGTTAGTTTGTCTGGTATCTCTGTAGGGTTAATAGTTAGTTTGTCTGGTTTCTCTGTAGGGCTAATAGTTAGTTTGTCTGGTATCTCTGTAGGGTTAATAGTTAGTTTGTCTGGTTTCTCTGTAGGGCTAATAGTTAGTTTGTCTGGTATCTCTGTAGGGTTAATAGTTAGTTTGTCTGGTTTCTCTGTAGGGCTAATAGTTAGTTTGGCTCGGAGTTCCTTTCTGCAACCCAACGGGCTTACTTTGACTTGACAGACAAAATAGTGGGTTCTGTGAATCTGTGGGACGGGCAGTACGTTAGGTTCTGTTAGGTTCTGTGGGACGGGCAGTAAGTTAGGTTCTGTCAGGTTCTGTGGGACGGGCAGTAAGTTAGGTTCTGTTAGGTTCTGTGGGACGGGCAGTAAGTTAGGTTCTGTTAGGTTCTGTGGGACAGGCAGTAAGTTAGGTTCTGTTAGGTTCTGTGGGACGGGCAGTAAGTTAGGTTCTGTTAGGTTCTGTGGGACAGGCAGTAAGTTAGGTTCTGTCAGGTTCTGTGGGACGGGCAGTAAGTTAGGTTCTGTCAGGTTCTGTGGGACGGGCAGTAAGTTAGGTTCTGTCAGGTTCTGTGGGACGGGCAGTAAGTTAGGTTCTGTTAGGTTCTGTGGGACGGGCAGTAAGTTAGGTTCTGTTAGGTTCTGTCAGGTTCTGTGGGACAGGCAGTAAGTTAGGTTCTGTCAGGTTCTGTGGGACGGGCAGTAAGTTAGGTTCTGTTAGGTTCTGTGGGACGGGCAGTAAGTTAGGTTCTGTTAGGTTCTGTCAGGTTCTGTGGGACGGGCAGTAAGTTAGGTTCTGTTAGGTTCTGTGTGACAGGCAGTAAGTTAGGTTCTGTCAGGTTCTGTGGGACGGGCAGTAAGTTAGGTTCTGTTAGGTTCTGTGTGACAGGCAGTAAGTTAGGTTCTGTTAGGTTCTGTGGGACGGGCAGTAAGTTAGGTTCTGTCAGGTTCTGTGTGACAGGCAGTAAGTTAGGTTCTGTTAGGTTCTGTGGGACGGGCAGTAAGTTAGGTTCTGTTAGGTTCTGTCAGGTTCTGTGGGACGGGCAGTAAGTTAGGTTCTGTTAGGTTCTGTGGGACGGGCAGTAAGTTAGGTTCTGTGGGACAGGCAGTAAGTTAGGTTCTGTCAGGTTCTGTGGGACGGGCAGTAAGTTAGGTTCTGTCAGGTTCTGTGGGACGGGCAGTAAGTTAGGTTCTGTTAGGTTCTGTGGGACGGGCAGTAAGTTAGGTTCTGTCAGGTTCTGTGGGACAGGCAGTAAGTTAGGTTCTGTCAGGTTCTGTGGGACGGGCAGTAAGTTAGGTTCTGTCAGGTTCTGTCAGGTTCTGTGGGACGGGCAGTAAGTTAGGTTCTGTTAGGTTCTGTCAGGTTCTGTGGGACGGGCAGTAAGTTAGGTTCTGTCAGGTTCTGTGGGACAGGCAGTAAGTTAGGTTCTGTTAGGTTCTGTGGGACGGGCAGTAAGTTAGGTTCTGTTAGGTTCTGTCAGGTTCTGTGGGACGGGCAGTAAGTTAGGTTCTGTTAGGTTCTGTCAGGTTCTGTGTGACAGGCAGTAAGTTAGGTTCTGTTAGGTTCTGTGTGACGGGCAGTACGTTAGGTTCTGTCAGGTTCTGTGTGACGGGCAGTAAGTTAGGTTCTGTTAGGTTCTGTGGGACAGGCAGTAAGTTAGGTTCTGTTAGGTTCTGTGTGACGGGCAGTAAGTTAGGTTCTGTTAGGTTCTGTGGGACGGGCAGTAAGTTAGGTTCTGTTAGGTTCTGTGGGACAGGCAGTAAGTTAGGTTCTGTCAGGTTCTGTGTGACGGGCAGTAAGTTAGGTTCTGTTAGGTTCTGTGGGACGGGCAGTGCGTTAGGTTCTGTTAGGTTCTGTGGGACGGGCAGTAAGTTAGGTTCTGTCAGGTTCTGTGTGACGGGCAGTAAGTTAGGTTCTGTTAGGTTCTGTGTGACGGGCAGTACGTTAGGTTCTGTTAGGTTCTGTGGGACGGGCAGTACGTTAGGTTCTGTTAGGTTCTGTGTGACGGGCAGTGCGTCAGGTTCTGTTAGGTTCTGTGTGACGGGCAGTACGTTAGGTTCTGCAGCGTTGTGAGAAGTAGGAGAGGACGGGACGGCCCAGTATGTATGTTGGCTGCGTGCGTTTGTTCCCCTTAACCCATTCTGACCTGAGATCAGATTCATACGAGGTTTCCACTGGACACACACTGGTCTGATGAACCCATTCTGACCTGAGATCAGATTCATAACAGGTTTCCACTGGACACACACTGGTCTGATGAACGCATTCTGACCTGAGATCAGATTCTAAAGGGGTTCCCAAAAGGGGTTCCCGTTCAGAATGGGTTAACTCTGACTCTCAGTGTAGAAATGGACCTGTAAGGGTTCTGTAACTCTCAGAGATACAGACCTGTATAAGGGTCCATTTGTAACCCCCCCCCCCCCCCCCCCCCCCCCCCCCCCCACCGACCACACCCCCAACGTGCCGATCGCCATCCCTACGTGCTGTAGTAGCCCATCACTCCATCTATGCATCGTTAGAAGGTGTGTGTGTGTGTGTGTGTGTGTGTGTGTGTGTGTCTGTGTCTGTGTCTGTGTGTGTGTGTGTGTGTGTGTGCGAGAATAATGTTCCCATGGTGATTAAATAACCATATGAACGCTAGCCTCCCGTTTCTAGGCTGAACATTACGACAGAATAACAGAATAGCCGATCTAAGAAGATTTGGTGTAGAGTTAGAGTTGTGTGTGGGGGGGGGGGGGGGGGGGGTCTTTTTAACCGGCCCAGCTGTGCGTTCCTCGGCCACGTTGTTAACTGTTACGTTTAATTGAAGTATTCTTTTTTAATAAACCATCGATTAACAATTATTAACTATTAACATCATCCCTGTACCCTACAACCCTACTCTCCTCCAATCAATCCCCTCGTCCCATTCAGCCCTGCCTTGTCTCCCCATTGGCCCACTCAGCCCTGCCTTGTCTTCCCATTGGTCTATTCAGCCCTGCCTTGTCTCCCCATTGGTCCACTCAGCCCTGCCCTGTCTTCCCATTGGTCCACTCAGCCCTGCCCTGTCTTCCCATTGGTCCACTCAGCCCTGCCCTGTCTCCCCATTGGTCCACTCAGCCCTGCCCTGTCTCCCCATTGGCCCACTCAGCCCTGCCCTGTCTCCCCATTGGCCCACTCAGCCCTGCCCTGTCTCCCCATTGGTCCACTAAGCCCTGCCCTGTCTTCCCATTGGTCCACTCAGCCCTGCCCTGTCTTCCCATTGGTCCACTCAGCCCTGCCCTGTCTCCCCATTGGTCCACTAAGCCCTGCCCTGTCTTCCCATTGGTCCACTCAGCCCTGCCCTGTCTTCCCATTGGCCCACTCAGCCCTGCCCTGTCTTCCCATTGGTCCACTCAGCCCTGCCCTGTCTCCCCATTGGTCCACTCAGCCCTGCCCTGTCTTCCCATTGGCCCACTAAGCCCTGCCCTGTCTTCCCATTGGTCCACTCAGCCCTGCCCTGTCTTCCCATTGGTCCACTCAGCCCTGCCCTGTCTTCCTGTAGGTGTGCGTGTGTTGGTGGACGCGCGGGGGAAGCTCCACATCCCGTGGGGTCGCCCTGACAACCAGGAGCACGGCGACCTCATGATGGCGTTCGACACGCGCTCCGCCAAGATGGCGTCGGGCCAGGTGGAGGCCGCCGTGTTCCGCCGGTACCTGCCCGCCATCCGGGCCCTGTGGGCCGACCCGGGGATCCAGAACGCCTACGACCGCCGCCGGGAGTTCCAGCTGGTCAGTACGCGCACCGCACGCAGACACGCACCGCACGCAGCACCGCACGCACGGCACGCACGCACGCACCGCACGCACACACGGCACGCAGCCACGCACGGCACGCACACACAATTACAATTTAGGCATTTAAAACGCCGGGACAACGCTCCACACGTCCCAAACTCTTCTCCCTTCTGGCTCCAAAACTGTGGAATGCACTTCCCATTGCAGTCAGAACTGCAGCATCACTCCCAATCTTCCGCCGTAGCCTGAAAACCCACCTTTTCAGACTCCATCATGGCCCTTAGCACTTACCCTAAACCCTTAGATAGCATTTCTGTTGGATTATATAGCATTTGATACAGACTTATAGCATGTTATGTAGACAGCACTGTAATTGTATTGTATGTAGTCATAGCACGCCATAGTACACATATATAGCATAGTAGTAAAGATGTATAGTTTATATGTATAGTGTATGTATAGTTTCACTATATAAATATTCCACTGTTACTTTCTTAGCTTACGCATGTTTCATGATAAATGCTTTTTATGTGATGTATTCCCATGCTTTGTTCTTGCTTAAATGTAAGTCGCTCTGGATTAAGAGCGTCTGCTAAATGCCTAAATTGTAAATTGTTGTAAATTTATCAGACGCTCAGACAGTTTGACTGCCGGGAATTGTTTAATCCAGGTTACTGGCGCTGCTATTTACGACATTCCCGCCTTTCGTTTTATGTGTTTAATCCGCCGTATTGTAATAAATAAAAAGAAACTCTGTCTTCGCCGCGGAGATAGAGAGAAACTAGATGTTTTCGTTTTGACGACGAAACCCGGAAATCAACACATGCTGTGGGCTGCTAGGGCTTCTGGGAAATTGAGGCCAATGCAAATTAATGGACTAC
>NC_139719.1:44829474-44896974 GCF_964188405.1 Protomyctophum parallelum
TATGGTGCTGTGTTGTTGTCTATGGTGCTGTGTTGTTGTCTACGGTGCTGTGTTGTTGTCTACGGTGCTGTGTTGTTGTCTACGGTCTTGTGTTGTTGTCTACGGTGCTGTGTTGTTGTCTACGGTGCTGTGTTGTTGTCTACGGTGCTGTGTTGTTGTCTACGGTGCTGTGGTGTTGTCTACGGTGCTGTGGTGTTGTCTACGGTGCTGTGTTGTTGTCTATGGTGCTGTGTTGTTGTCTACGGTGCTGTGTTGTTGTCTACGGTGCTGTGTTGTTGTCTACGGTGCTGTGTTGTTGTCTACGGTGCTGTGTTGTTGTCTACGGTGCTGTGTTGTTGTCTATGGTGCTGTGTTGTTGTCTATGGTGCTGTGTTGTTGTCTACGGTGCTGTGTTGTTGTCTACGGTGCTGTGTTGTTGTCTATGGTGCTGTGTTGTTGTCTACGGTGCTGTGTTGTTGTCTACGGTGCTGTGTTGTTGTCTACGGTGCTGTGTTGTTGTCTACGGTGCTGTGTTGTTGTCTACGGTGCTGTGTTGTTGTCTACGGTGCTGTGTTGTTGTCTACGGTGCTGTGTTGTTGTCTACGGTGCTGTGTTGTTGTCTACGGTGCTGTGTTGTTGTCTACGGTGCTGTGTTGTTGTCTACGGTGCTGTGTTGTTGCTTGCCTATAGAGCAGGGGGTGGGCAACTGGCGGCCCGGGGGCCACATGCGGCCCCCACCTCCACTTGATGTGGCCCTCAGGTTAATATCAGAATACTGATATAATGTTGGTTCCAGCTGTTTACAATTCCACAACATGCAAACATGACCTGCTTTAATGACTTCAGTCTAAATTAGTAGCTCATTGCTCAACACACGTATAATTAAAGGCATTTGAAATGACATAAAAACGTAAATTTTCACGATTCCAATTCGAATATAGCAAAAAATAGCCGATCTACAAGCTCAAAACGTGTCGCAGCTATTTTTGCTACGACAGTAATATATGGCCCTAGGGAGTGAGTGTGGAAATATAGTGGCCCTCTCCATCGTCAAAGTTGCACACCCCTAGAGCCTCGCAGTCCCGTGACCGGTACATCCACACGTCCCTGTTGCTACACACACACACACCGTTTGTCAGCCAGTAGCTAAAGAGTGTCGGGTCACGCCCCGAAAATAGCTGATCTACAAGCTCCCATCGCAGTGCGATGCGTTGAGAGCTTGTAGATCAGCTATTTTCTTGTGGATAACAAACATTAAATTCCATAGACTTGGTTGGCAAAAACAATCATAACTGCCCTAAACAAACAACTCATTATTGGATCTTAATAAAACCATTTTATTGCCAGAATAAAAAAGAGTGCAGATGATAACTGCAGTGCAAATTGGTGTTGTTTAGGCGTGCATGGTAACAGTTTGTGTTGCGTGTGATTTCACACCAGGATATATAAGATGATGACTTGTGTTGATACTGACTGTTCACGCCGAGAGAGAGAGAGAGAGAGAGAGAGAGAGAGACAGGGAAACAGAGTCAGACAGACAGACAGACAGACAGACAGACAGGGTGATGTTGTGTTGGACCATTTCCAAATCAGGAGGACCAAAGCGAGCCTTTCATGCTGCTGTAGCAGTGAGGAACAAACTGTATTCCTTTGGAGGCTACGATGATGGAGAGAACTACATGGAACAGATGGATGTCCATGTCTTCAACACAATGTCTTTATGCTGGAAGAAGTTACCTCCAGTGAGTCCTGGAAGAGGAGACGGTCACCTTGAGGATCCATCCATGCGCTTCGGCCACACAGCTGTGCTGATAGAAGATACAGTCTACATCTGGGGAGGCCGCTGGAGAGAGTACTACAATGAGCTTTATGCATTTGATGTGGACGCCCACATGTGGTTGAAACCCAGCAGGGTTTCTGGAGCTGTTCCAGAGGCGAGGTGGGGCCACTCAGCCTGTGTGTTGGGGAAGGACATGTTTATCTATGGAGGAAACACCCAGACTGGAGTCACTAATGACATGTACAAGTTGGACACCAGCACGATGGTCTGGTCTTCAATTATCACCAGAGGAACTCCACCTCCTGCTTCATGGTGTCACTCTGCAACCATCATTGGGACAAAGATGTTTGTATTTGGGGGCTATACGGGGGGTCGGTACCTCAAAACCATCAGAGTGTTCGACACTGAGACCGACTTCTGGCTGAGAACACCTTCTACACAGCGTCTTCCAGAAGGACGCTGTGATCATTCAGCCTTTACCTACAATGGAGAGCTGTACATATTTGGTGGCTGCCAATTGGGTGACAACCAGAATAAGAGCTTCAATAATCTTTGGAAATTCCTTCCAGAGACCTTCTCCTGGAAGAAGGTTGAGCCCAAAGGGAAAGGACCAGGTCCAATGTATAATATGTGCTGTTGCATGGTGGGAGATCGCATCATCCTCTTTGGAGGAAAAAAGGGAGACCACAGTACTTCTGATGAGCTGTACATCTTAGACTTGAGTCCTTCTCTTAAGACTTTATGTAAACTAACAGTTATTCAGGTCGGTCTGGACCAATCAGAACTCCCACACGACATCAGGTGGGAACTGGTAGCCATGACAACCAACAGTGTGCTCACTGCCAACAAGGTCACTAGAAGAAGGAAAAACAGAAAACATTGAGTCAACTAAACCAGACCCCATGTGACCAGTCTATGACGTCACTCATGTGCAGTATGACATCACCACTATGACGCCTGTCATCTCCATATTTGGGCAGCCCAAATCAAGGTTGTAATTAATGTCCTGCATCTGAATTATGCTCAATAAAATATAGGGTTTAATTTGGACTGAGCAAAGATTGACCTTAAATAGAGCGCTGAACTATGACGTTCTTTACACCTACCTTTTTTTTCACCTTTTTTGCCTGGCATTGTGTGTTCGGCCTGTGACGTCATGTGTCTATGGACTTTGTATGATGTCGTGTGTGTGGCTAAGTCTATGGACTTTGTATGATGTCATGTGTGTGGCTAGGTCTATGGACTTTGTATGATGTCATGTGTGTGGCTAAGTCTATGGACTTTGTATGATGTCATGTGTGTGGCTATGTCTCTGGACTTTGTAAGACGCAAATGCTTCTGTACATCAACGTCAATTTCTAAATCAATGGCAAATGACGTAATGACTTCATCATGCATGATCACCATGATAATAAGCACCTCTCACTTCACACAAGTGTGATTTTCTTTTTTCCCTTTTTTTTTAACCCCAGTCACATGCTCGTGACCCCTGACCTCTGTAGGACATGCTAGTGACCCCTGACCTCTGATGACCAGATCTATGAGCTTGTAGATCTGCTATTTTTCAATAGCTTAAGTATGACATAATGCTTAAAACACCAAAAGGGATTCCCGCCCAGAATGTGTTAAATGGAGCGTTGTGAACTCAGCTCTGCTCTGTGATTGGTCTGTCCACTGAACTCAGCTCTGCTCTGTGATTGGTCTGTCCACTGAACTCAGCTCTGCTCTGTGATTGGTCTGTCCACTGAACACAGGGGATGAGTGTGCATGAAGTGAGTGGTCGTTTAACGCATTCTGACCTGAGATCAGATTCAAAAAATGTCTTCTACATCCTGACAGTTTTCCATTCTGACCTGAGATCAGATTAAAAAAATGTCTTCTACATCCTGACAGTTTTCCATTCTGACCTGAGATCAGATTCTAAAAATGTCTTCTACATTCTGACAGTTTTCCATTCTTACCTGAGATCAGATTCTAAAAATGTCTTCTACATCCTGACAGTTTTCATTCTGACCTGAGATCAGATTCTAAAAATGTCTTCTACATCCTGACAGTTTTCATTCTGACCTGAGATCAGATTAAAAAAATGTCTTCTACATCCTGACAGTTTTCATTCTGACCTGAGATCAGATTCTAAAAATGTCTTCTACATCCTGACAGTTTTCATTCTGACCTGAGATCAGATTAAAAAAATGTCTTCTATGTCAGTCGCTCTTCGATTTTTCAAATAATAGCAGACCTACAAGCTTGTAGATCTGCTATTTTTAAATAGCACCAAAAGGGGTTAGGGTTAGGGTTAGGGTTAGGTCTTAGGGTTAGGGTTAGGGTTAGTCTTTCATCTTCGTCGTCGTTGCTTTTATGCTGTTCTATTTTTTTTTATTTTTTTTTAGTCCCTTCCGAAAAAGGACCAAACCGACCGACTGACTTGATTGATTGTGAGAACCGAGGATTAAAACCACAACGCCTGAGTTTCTACATTATTGTCTTAATGGAGACTGACCCGATGATCACTGTTTAAACTGTTTGCGTGTGTGTGTGTGTGTGTGTGTGTGTGTGTGTGTGTGTGTGTGTGTGTGTGTGTGTGTGTGTGCGTGTGCGTGTGCGTGTGCGTGTGCGTGTGCGTGTGCGTGTGCGTGTGCGTGTGCGTGTGCGTGTGTCTCTGTCTCTGTCTCTGTCTCTGTCTCTGTCTCTGTCTCTGTCTCTGTCTCTGTCTCTCTCTCTGTCTCTCTCTGTCTCTCTCTCGTCTGCCCATCTCTTTATCTCTGACTCACTCTGTGTTTGTGTGTGTGTGTGTGTGTGTGTGTGTCTCTCTCTTCTCTCTCTCTCTCTCTCTCTCTCTCTCTCTCTCTCTCTCTCCATGCAGGGCGAGTCGGTGAAGTATTTCTTGGACAATGTAGATAAACTTGGTGATCCGGTGAGTTTATTACAACAACTGATTATAGTCTAGAGTGGACCTTGTAATTAACATCACGTGTACAGAACTAAGACCTAATCCATCATGAAAAAAAATAAATATATATACAGGTATATATTTGCTCAGTTAGCAGATCTACAAGCTCACAGCATATCATAATGTGACATGTTGTGAGATTGTAGAACTGCATTCACTGTCATATTATTGTCTGCCTGTGTGTCACGTCCCTCACTAGTAGAACTACATTTCCCAGTTAACACTGTCATATTATTGTCCACAGAACTACATCCCCAGTCAACAGGATATCCTGCTGGCCCGTAAACCCACCATTAATGTAGTTCATGTTATTGTCCACAGAACTACATCCCCAGTCAACAGGATATCCTGCTGGCCCGTAAACCCACCAAGGGCATCCACGAGTACGACTTTGAGATCCGGAACGTTCCGTTCAAGATGGTGGACGTCGGGGGTCAAAGGTCGGAGCGGCGGCGCTGGTTCGAGTGCTTCGACTCGGTCACCTCCATCCTCTTCCTGGTGTCCTCGTCAGAGTACGACCAGGTAACCAATCAGAGAGGACCTAATGTATACCATAGCCAATCAGATTAACTTCATATACGACCAGGTAGCCAATCAGATGGGACTTGTATCAATGATAACCAATCGGATGGGACTTACTATCCAGAGACCCCCCCCCCCCCCCCCCCCAGAAGCAAAGATTTGAGTTGAAAATGTTTGATTTATAAATATAAATATATTCAAAGATGTGCACACAATTTTGTGCCACACTATGAGCTTGTTTTATCTGCCATTTTTCAATAGCTAAAGGAATTAAATATATATATAATATATATATAGTCACATGAACTTGTTGACACTTTTTTTTAATTTCTCTTCCTTCTGTCTGTCTGTCTGTCTGTCTGTCTGTCTGTCTGTCTGTCTGTCTGTCTGTCTGTCTGTCTGTCTGTCTCTCTGTCTCTCTGTCTCTGTCTGTCTGTCTGTCTGTCTGTCTGTCTGTCTGTCTGTCTGTCTGTCTGTCTGTCTGTCTGTCTGTCTGTCTGTCTGTCTGTCTGTCTGTGTCTCTGTCTGTCTGTCTGTCTGTCTGTCTGTGTCTCTGTCTGTCTGTCTGTCTGTCTGTCTGTCTGTCTGTCTGTCTGTCTGTCTGTCTGTCTGTCTGTCTGTCTGTCTGTCTGTCTGTATAGGTGCTGATGGAGGACCGTCAGACCAACCGTCTCCGCGAGTCCCTCAACATCTTCGAGACCATCGTGAACAACCGCGTGTTCAGCAACGTGTCCATCATCCTGTTCCTGAACAAGACGGACCTCCTGGAGGAGAAGGTGTCGGCGGTGCCGCTGGCCGACTACTTCCCCGACTACGGCGGGCCGGAGCACAGCCTGCCCGCCGTGCAGGCCTTCCTGGTGGAGTGCTTCCGCGGGCGGCGGCGGGACGCGTCCCAGAGGCCGCTCTACCACCACTTCACCACCGCCATCAACACGGAGAACATCCGCCTGGTGTTCAGGGACGTCAAGGACACCATCCTGCACGACAACCTCCGGCAGCTCATGCTGCAATGACCGACTACCCAAACCAACTCCCCTTCCCCCTCCTCCCCTTCTTCCTCCTCCTCCTCCTCCTCTTCCTACTCCAACCTAAAGCCTGATTTGTGCTCGAGAGCCGTTTCGAGAACACAGCACCGACCCCCCAACGAGCTCGCAAAGCGTCGCGGGTCGTAGATGGGCTGTTTTCGGTGCGTTCGCGACGGACGGACGGACGTAAGCCCCCCCCCCCCGAGGAAGGAGAGTCACACGTAGAAGAACGCCCTCCGGTGGTCTTTCATCTTCGGTTAGGGTTAGGGTTAGGGTTAGTCTTTCATCTTCGTCGTCGTTGCTTTTATGCTGTTCTAGTTTTTTTTTTATTTTTTTTAGTCCCTTGACTCCCTTCCGAAGAAGAGACGATGATGGAGCCTCTTAGACTATTGGTAGGTGGTGAGTGGGGTTGCCCCCCCCCCCCCTCGGACCCTGCCCCCCCCCCCCCCCCCCCCCAAAGGACCAAACCGACCGACCGACTGACTTGATTGATTGTGAGAACCGAGGATTAAAACCACAACGCCTGAGTTTCTACATTATTGTCTTAACGGAGACTGACCCGATGATCACTGTTTAAACTGTTTGCGTGTGTGTGTGTGTGTGTGTGTGTGTGTGTGTGTGTGTGTGTGTGTGTGTGTGTGTGTGTGTGTGTGTGTGTGTGTGTGTGTGTGTGTGTGTGTGTGTGTGTTCGTGCGTTCCAGTGCCTGTGTTTCTCTCCATGCACTCCTCTGTGTATCACATGTACTGTACGTGCGTGATTTAAGAAAGAAAGAAAAAGTTGCCTTTCTATTCCAATCAGAAGTGCTTGTTTTGTGCGTGTGTGTGTGTGTGTGTGTGTACGTGGTGTGTGTGTGCGTGTTGTGTGTGTGCGCGTGTTGTGTGTGTGTACACGTGTTGTGCGTGTTGTGTGTGTGTGTGCGTGTTGTGTGTGTGTGTGTGTGTGTGTGTGCGTGTTGCGTAGTTATGTCACTATTTGGACGGTTAGGAGAGAGTGCAACAGGCGGACGACGTGCAGCCGCGCACACACACAAACACACAGAGTACAGTACAGTACAGTACAGTACAGTACAGTACAGTACAGTACAGTACAGTACAGTACAGTACAGTACAGTACAGTACAGTACAGTACAGTACAGTACAGTACAGTACAGTACAGTACAGTACAGTACAGTACAGTACAGTAGCCGAGTCCCCCTGGCCGTCGACCCTTCTATTGGACACCTTTACTGTATAAAACAGGCATTAGTTAACCTTAAAGGACAACTTTAGTTTTTTTCAACCAAGGTTCATGTTTTAGGTTGTTATTAGAGAAACTAAAAGATGAGTGTTAATTTTCTTTCATTTGCTGCTTTCTTTAGTTTTGGGGATTTTAGCAGTTTCTGACAGGGGGGCGGGGGCATTCGAGCATGGGGCTAAATATGTATTTTTTTACAAAATATTATGGTGATTCATTTTATTATTATTTACTATAGTCCTAATAAACCCCAAGAAATTACATCTGACCACAAAAGATCACAGGATCTACTGAATGTGACAAACTGACATATTGAGCCTATACACACAGTATAAGCCTTCCCCCAGTAGGCTACCTTCACATTCAGTAGATCCTGTGATCTTCTGTGGCCAGATGTACTTTCCTGGGGTTTATTAGGACTATAGTAAATAATACAAAAATAAATCACCATAAAGTTTGGTAAAGAAATACATATTTAGTCCCATGCTCGAATGCCCCCGCCTCCCTGTCAAAAAGAGCTAAAGTCCCTAAAACTAAAGAAAGCAGCAAATGAAAAAAAAAGAACACTAATCTTTTACTTTCTCTAATGACAACCTAAAACATGAACCTTGGTTGAAAAAAACTAAAGTTGTCCTTTAACAAAAGGGCCGTGAATGTCTTTGTTAATAGATGTATGTATAGAGAGTTTACGCTACTTATAGATTTGAAATGAATGATGAGAAGAAGAGAATCCTAGAATATAATACTGTCTGCATCCCAACACAATGCTACTACAGTCAAACCTAATGGAACCTAGAATATACAGTAATACTGTCTGCAGCTCAACACAATGCTACTACAGTCAAACCTAATGGAACCTAGAATATAATACTGTCTGCATCCCAACACAATGCTACTACAGTCAAACCTAATGGAACCTAGAATATACAGTAATACTGTCTGCAGCTCAACACAATGCTACTACAGTCAAACCTAATGGAACCTAGAATATAATACTGTCTGCATCCCAACACAATGCTACTACGGTCAAACCAAATGGAACCTAATCTATTGATGTGAAGTTGTTGACGTCGTCCAGGCATTTAGAATCACTGAAAAGGAGTGTCCGTCCATGACCTTTCTGCACACGCCGATCATGGGCTCTTTATCAATACTATCAATGTATGGAATATATTATAGTTCGACAAAATGTGGGGAAACGTCGTCATGGGTGGTCGATCTAACCCGCAGGCAGCATCTTATCTAGGACAGCCCCGCTCATGACGACAAACGGAGACATCCCATCTGATTGTATTGATAAAAGCCATGATAATCTCAACCAATATTGCAGCTGTACAACTCTGTCGGTGTCAACTTAAGCATGTTTCTGTTTGCTAATCCACCGTTGTCATGTTGTGAAACTTTGAGACCGGCTTCCAAACTCTGAACACAGACGGACGGACGGCTGCACAGAAAGTTATTTTCAAAGTCTCGACACGCACAAAGAGGATGAATAATAATAAGCCAAGCTTTACGTACAGACGCAATATTGGTGAGTTTATCGTGGATACATAATACTTTTTTTTTGGTTGGTTGTCACCTTAGGATGCAGTCAGCGTCCAGGTTGCTCTGTGGAAGACAGTATAGAGCGCCGAAGTCCTGACGTCACTCGCTCGTCCCCTCGGTTCCCCTCGGTTCTGCCTGGTTCTGCCTGGTTCACGGAAGTCATTTCTCTATGGAGAATAACATGGGGCGATCTTAAAATCGTCTCATATAAGCGTTGTGGTCCAGAAATAAACAAGCTGTCTCTGCGTTATTGTCAGGGAGGTGTCTCTGTATCGTTTGCGACAGTCAGTCACTCATATAATTATGATACCGTCTGTTTCTAGTGAACATTAACTAATTCAGTAGCAGTAACAATAGCGTTTTCTCTCAGTCAGTTAATAATTCATATCCATATGAGTGAAGCGGCCGGGATGACATGTTTATTCTTCAAACACAGTTCTTATAGGCGATCTAAAATCCCCCCCTATGGGGATTACAATGCAAATAAAAGGTACATGAACCCGTGGATTTACGCCCTCTACCGATATTGACGTCAGACTTTGGTGCTCTATGGGGTAGATATGAAGATACCTTTTCTTCCTGTATTTCTATGCGGTTGTCTGTCTTTTATTAGGGTCACTGGTTCTTAACCCATTCAGACGGGTCACTGGTTCTTAACCCATTCAGACGGGTCACTGGTTCTTAACCCATTCAGACGGGTCACTGGTTCTTAACCCATTCAGACGGGTCACTGGTTCTTAACCCATTTAGACGGGTCACTGGTTCTTAACCCATTCAGACGGGTCACTGGTTCTTAACCCATTTAGACCTGAGGACGATTCTACAAAATTGAATGTCTTCTAAATCCTGACAGTTTTCTGAAAAACCTCATGTTTCTGTCAGCCGTTCTCAAACATTTTCATGTCGGGGACCCCCAAGATTATATGTAATTGGCCACCGACCCCCATCTGTAATGATGTTGTTGGGAACGGATCCCAACCCTAGTATTTTTTATTTCCCAAAGACCACTTCTTCCAAACACTGATCTTTAAAGATCCACTGTTCTTCTCAGCCAATAAAAATCACCCCGTTGTGCCTCGTCGTTTCTCACGAGACTACAGTTCGTTCACGGCGGCGTTGTGCGTGTGTGTGTCTGTGTGTGTGTGTGTGTGTGTGTGTGTGTGTGTGTGTGTGTGTGTGTGTGTATGCGTGTGTGTGTGTGTGTGCACACATGCCTGCGTGTGTGTGTGTGTGTGTGTGTGTGTGTGTGTGTGTGTGTGTTTTCCAAATCCTGGGCTATTATTGTAAATAGTGTTAATCTGTTGCCATGTAAATAATCCTTCCTAGTATCTCTTTAATACGTATTACGTATGTAAATGGTTGTAGAGAATAAGAAAATGGCATATTTTATTTGCTGTAACTACCTGTGTGTTCAAATCAATACCTGTTTTTTTTTGTTTCTTTCAATGAAGACATAATTTGCCTTAAACTGTATTTTTTTGTTCCTTTTTTTTTGGTTGTTTAAATTTTACTTTTATAAAATTAAGTTTCCTACAGAAGATTCATTCATCCATTCCTCTTTTACTGTCAAGTCTCATGTCACTGTAACCTCAACAATAAAATACACTTTTCTAATGAATCAACATGGTACTTTTTTAGGCTATAGGCCTATACAGGTTTTTAGTTCAATGTTTGTTTTAAAAACGCCATTGACAATGTAGGGAAAATGTACGTCATCTTGTCCCCTAACACAAACATTAACGATAAAGACAATTTAATAGGTAGGCACCTTTTGTTTTACATCACCTAATCAACATATGACTTTAACATATTAGCGCCCCTCACTTCACAGTTCACACGGTGTGATTTATATATTAGTTTTCATTTTATTCCCCACACACATCTGTGAAATTGTACAACAGAAGAAACCAGAGTCCTGAAGAAATCCCTTTGTTTCCCTGAGCTGGGTTAGATTACATACTGTAAACTAAAGTCCAAGCAGTGAGTGAGGCTGTAAAAAGAACAGATCTACAAGCTATCAACGCGTCGCGGTGCGACGCGTTGATAGCTTGTAGATCTGTTCCTTTTACAGCCTCACTAGGACCCTCTCTTTCTGGGCTGAGTAGTCTCATAACAACGCCTCCTCGGCCGAGTACAGACAGTAACGCTATGGACGGACCACACCCACTAAAGTTAAAATATAAACATTTGTCTTTATGAATAACAGCATTTCCATGACTAAATATCTAATAACCTCGGAGGAGGGGAAACCAACGTGTCTTCCCACGGCGGGTTGACATTTTATAAACCATTCTTTAACTTACTTATTTAACTTTTTTTTTATTCTTTCTTTCTGACACTACTGTAACTTTCCACTCAGGCACTCTGCGGGGCTACCTACAAACCAAGGCCAGCTCGAGCCTTCTTCTGCTGGGGTCCTTCTGGAACGTGCTGACGTCACGGATAATAATAAACAAGCATGATGGAAGTCCCATGAATGAACGTTGTAGTATTATTAACATTTAGACACTTTTATCTCATTTAAAAGATAACAGCCGCGTTTATATATATATATATAAGATACTTTAGATATCGTTAATACAAACGGGACGACTTGTAGAATAATGTGTTTGTGATTAAAAGTGTTGTTGTTGAGTGACGGAGTTTATAGTTATCAAAGTTATTTCATACGGAACATCATGTTCCGACTCTGATTGGCTGATTTGCAGACGGTGTGTGAAATAATGGGCTCAGGTAAGAGTTGGTTTGTGTCACTAAAATGTCACGTTTTATCAACACTTATATTATTATGCATTATTAATATTTATGAATGATATTCGCTGTGGTTAATTCTCAGGCTGCACTGCCCTTCAGCTGTCCTTTGATTGATTGATTGAAATATTTATTAACGGTTTGCACAGAATTTGCAGTACATTTCAAGCACAAACTCAATACAAAGACTGTTAACTGTGAGTGGACGACCAAATTAAGCATTACACTTGTTTACAACAGGGTCCACATTGTTCAATTCATCAAAACATTTAGAGACATACACATTTCTATGTAGCTAAAGAACAGAACAGGAATTCATCATGTTCATCATATATTCATCCTGTTGGACTGCATGGCTGTGGAATGTGTGCGTTGTTAATGTGTAAGTTAGTTGTTGGTCACATTTCACTGTTTCATGAGAGGGAAAACAACTTGTTCTGTCATACAGTATGACATACTGAGTATGTAATGCAACGTGGGGTCCACTGGGGACCCCCAGGGGTCATTGAGGGGAGTGCAGGTGGAAGAAGTACTCACTCTCTTTTTTTTCTTTTTTTTTTTTACAAAGTAGCCCATCAATACTGCCATGTAAAAATACTTTTGTTACGTCTGTAACAAGTAAAAGTCTGGAATTCAACGTTTACCTGAGTACATGTACCATTATAATTTACAATTTAAGGCATTTAGCAGACGCTCTTAATCCAGAGCGATTTACAGTAAGCATACTCTATTCTGTACACGTATTCCATTTGATCTAACTGTGTACCCTAATTGATTATTATTATTAATATTATTTTTAAATATATATCTTATCCCACGATTTTGTAACCCATTTTTCACCCCTGTGTCAATCATCTAATGTGATCCTGGGCTCTACACACCCTCCACCAACCTAGTCCCCATATATGAGGGACAAGGGGAGAGCAACCTAGTCCCCATATATGGGGGACAAGGGGAGACCAACCTAGTCCCCATATATGGGGGACAAGGGGAGACCAACCTAGTCCCCATATATGGGGGACAAGGGGAGAGCAACGGAATTGAACTCATGCTTCCTTCATGCCTGATTGTCCAAGGTGCTCCTTTTCACCTGACAGGGGGGAGTTTCCCTGGTTCGACGTAGCACGTGGAAGAATCACGTTATTCCAACCAGTTCCTTTCCCCTCCATCAGGCGCCCCGGCTGGCCAGGGGGAGGCAGTTTAGTGACCAGGATTACTGCATGTTTTTTGTGAGGGTACCTACCCTAGGGGACACGGGGAGGAGAACATGTGAGGGTACCTACCCTAGGGGACACGGGGAGGAGAACATGTGAGGGTACCTACCCTAGGGGACACGGGGAGGAGAACATGTGAGGGTACCTACCCTAGGGGACACGGGGAGGAGAACATGTGAGGGTACCTACCCTAGGGGACACGGGGAGGAGAACATGTGAGGGTACCTACCCTAGGGGACACGGGGAGGAGAACATGTGAGGGTACCACCCTAGGGGACACGGGGAGGAGAACATGTGAGGGTACCACCCTAGGGGACACGGGGAGAACATGTGAGGGTACCTACCCTAGGGGACACGGGGAGGAGAACATGTGAGGGTACCACCCTAGGGGACACGGGGAGGAGAACATGTGAGGGTACCTACCCTAGGGGACACGGGGAGGAGAACATGTGAGGGTACCTACCCTAGGGGACACGGGGAGGAGAACATGTGAGGGTACCTACCCTAGGGGACACGGGGAGGAGAACATGTGAGGGTACCACCCTAGGGGACACGGGGAGGAGAACATGTGAGGGTACCTACCCTAGGGGACACGGGGAGGAGAACATGTGAGGGTACCTACCCTAGGGGACACGGGGAGGAGAACATGTGAGGGTACCTACCCTAGGGGACACGGGGAGGAGAACATGTGAGGGTACCTACCCTAGGGGACACGGGGAGGAGAACATGTGAGGGTACCTACCCTAGGGGACACGGGGAGGAGAACATGTGAGGGTACCTACCCTAGGGGACACGGGGAGGAGAACATGTGAGGGTACCTACCCTAGGGGACACGGGGAGGAGAACATGTGAGGGTACCTACCCTAGGGGACACGGGGAGGAGAACATGTGAGGGTACCACCCTAGGGGACACGGGGAGGAGAACATGTGAGGGTATCTACCCTAGGGGACACGGGGAGGAGAACATGTGAGGGTACCTACCCTAGGGGACACGGGGAGGAGAACATGTGAGGGTACCTACCCTAGGGGACACGGGGAGGAGAACATGTGAGGGTACCTACCCTAGGGGACACGGGGAGGAGAACATGTGAGGGTACCTACCCTAGGGGACACGGGGAGGAGAACATGTGAGGGTACCTACCCTAGGGGACACGGGGAGGAGAACATGTGAGGGTACCTACCCTAGGGGACACGGGGAGGAGAACATGTGAGGGTACCTACCCTAGGGGACACAGGGAGGAGAACATGTGAGGGTACCTACCCTAGGGGACACGGGGAGAACATGTGAGGGTACCACCCTAGGGGACACGGGGAGGAGAACATGTGAGGGTACCTACCCTAGGGGACACGGGGAGAACATGTGAGGGTACCTACCCTAGGGGACACGGGGAGGAGAACATGTGAGGGTACCTACCCTAGGGGACACGGGGAGAACATGTGAGGGTACCTACCCTAGGGGACACGGGGAGGAGAACATGTGAGGGTACCTACCCTAGGGGACACGGGGAGGAGAACATGTGAGGGTACCTACCCTAGGGGACACGGGGAGGAGAACATGTGAGGGTACCTACCCTAGGGGACACGGGGAGGAGAACATGTGAGGGTACCTACCCTAGGGGACACGGGGAGGAGAACATGTGAGGGTACCTACCCTAGGGGACACGGGGAGGAGAACATGTGAGGGTACCTACCCTAGGGGACACGGGGAGGAGAACATGTGAGGGTACCTACCCTAGGGGACACGGGGAGGAGAACATGTGAGGGTACCTACCCTAGGGGACACGGGGAGGAGAACATGTGAGGGTACCTACCCTAGGGGACACGGGGAGGAGAACATGTGAGGGTACCTACCCTAGGGGACACGGGGAGGAGAACATGTGAGGGTACCTACCCTAGGGGACACGGGGAGGAGAACATGTGAGGGTACCTACCCTAGGGGACACGGGGAGGAGAACATGTGAGGGTACCTACCCTAGGGGACACGGGGAGAACATGCAAACTCCACACAGAAAGGCCCTTTCGCCAACCCCGCCTTCGGGTGATTATAATAATAATTATTATTATTTTGTTTATTGCATAGAAGTGCATATTTGCATGTCTTTAAATGTTCAGATGAATTGAAAATGGAGGACCCTGATGTAAACAAGTATTCTGGTTTTACCCTCTTAAGAACCACTGGTCTTAATATTACGACTCAAGTTTCATGAGGGAAACTTGAGTCATCATAACTC
This sequence comes from Protomyctophum parallelum, assembly GCF_964188405.1. Classification (NCBI taxonomy): domain Eukaryota; kingdom Metazoa; phylum Chordata; class Actinopteri; order Myctophiformes; family Myctophidae; genus Protomyctophum; species Protomyctophum parallelum. The sequence continues at coordinate 44,844,706 of NC_139719.1, forward strand.
AAGTTTAGGAGGGAGAGTGTTGACGTTGTTTTCCGTTTCTGTTTTGCAGAGGTGTGTCCATTCTGTGGGAAGCCCTTCAAGAGGCTGAAAAGCCACCTGCCCCACTGCAAAGCCAAGGCAGCACCCCCCACCCCCACCCTCCACCTGCCCCACTGCAAGGCCAAGGCAGCACCCCCCACCCTCCACCCAAAAGACCCCTCTGATGACAGCCTGGAACCGCCACCTTCCAAACTGACCCCAGCGGCGACACATCAAAAACCACTAGCAAGTAAGAAAAGCAAGTCCCTAGTAGATGGTTCTGTTATGACTTCTCCTCTGCATGCTGTAGTGTTTAGATGGTTCTGTTATGACTGCATGCTGTAGTGTTTAGATGGTTCTGTTATGACTTCTCCTCTGCATGTTGTAGTGTTTAGATGGTTCTGTTATGACTTCTCCTCTGCATGCTGTAGTGTTTAGATGGTTCTGTTATGACTTCTCCTCTGCATGCTGTAGTGTTTAGATGGTTCTGTTATGACTGCATGCTGTAGTGTTTAGATGGTTCTGTTATGACTTCTCCTCTGCATGTTGTAGTGTTTAGATGGTTCTGTTATGACTTCTCCTCTGCATGCTGTAGTGTTTAGATGGTTCTGTTATGACTTCTCCTCTGCATGTTGTAGTGTTTAGATGGTTCTGTTATGACTTCTCCTCTGCATGCTGTAGTGTTTAGATAGTTCTGTTATGACTTCTCCTCTGCATGCTGTAGTGTTTAGATGGTTCTGTTATGACTTCTCCTCTGCATGCTGTAGTGTTTAGAATAGATGGTTCTGTTATGACTTCTCCTCTGCATTTTGTAGTGTTTAGAATAGATGGTTCTGTTATGACTTCTCCTCTGCATGCTGTAGTGTTTAGATGGTTCTGTTATGACTTCTCCTCTGCATGTTGTAGTGTTTAGATGGTTCTGTTATGACTTCTCCTCTGCATGCTGTAGTGTTTAGATAGTTCTGTTATGACTTCTCCTCTGCATGCTGTAGTGTTTAGATGGTTCTGTTATGACTTCTCCTCTGCATGCTGTAGTGTTTAGAATAGATGGTTCTGTTATGACTTCTCCTCTGCATTTTGTAGTGTTTAGAATAGATGGTTCTGTTATGACTTCTCCTCTGCATGCTGTAGTGTTTAGATGGTTCTGTTATGACTTCTCCTCTGCATGCTGTAGTGTTTAGATGGTTCTGTTATGACTTCTCCTCTGCATGCTGTAGTGTTTAGATGGTTCTGTTATGACTTCTCCTCTGCATGCTGTATAGTGTTTAGATGGTTCTGTTATGACTTCTCCTCTGCATGCTGTAGTGTTTAGATGGTTCTGTTATGACTTCTCCTCTGCATGTTGTAGTGTTTAGATGGTTCTGTTATGACTGCATGCTGTAGTGTTTAGATGGTTCGGTTATGACTTCTCCTCTGCATGCTGTAGTGTTTAGATGGTTCTGTTATGACTTCTCCTCTGCATGCTGTAGTAGATGGTTCTGTTATGACTTCTCCTCTGCATGCTGTAGTGTTTAGATGGTTCTGTTATGACTTCTCCTCTGCATGTTGTAGTGTTTAGATGGTTCTGTTATGACTTCTCCTCTGCATGCTGTAGTGTTTAGATAGTTCTGTTATGACTTCTCCTCTGCATGCTGTAGTGTTTAGATGGTTCTGTTATGACTGCATGCTGTAGTGTTTAGAACTTTAGATGGTTCTGTTATGACTGCATGCTGTAGTGTTTAGATGTTTCTGTTATGACTGCATGCTGTAGTATTTAGATGGTTCTGTTATGACTTCTCCTCTGCATGCTGTAGTGTTTAGATGGTTCTGTTATGACTTCTTCTCTGCATGTTGTAGTGTTTAGATGGTTCTGTTATGACTTCCCCTCTGCATGCTGTAGTGTTTAGATGGTTCTGTTATGACTGCATGTTGTAGTGTTTAGATGGTTCTATTATGACTTCTCCTCTGCATGCTGTAGTATTTAGATGGTTCTGTTATGACTGCATGTTGTAGTGTTTAGATGGTTCTGTTATGACTTCTCCTCTGCATGTTGTAGTGTTTAGATGGTTCTGTTATGACTTCTCCTCTGCATGTTGTAGTGTTTAGATGGTTCTGTTATGACTTCTCCTCTGTATGCTGTAGTGTTTAGATGGTACTGTTATGACTTCTCCTCTGCATGCTGTAGTGTTTAGATGGTTCTGTTATGACTTCTCCTCTGCATGCTGTAGTGTTTAGATGGTTCTGTTATGACTTCTCCTCTGCATGCTGTAACGTTTAGATGGTTCTGTTATGACTTCTCCTCTGCATGCTGTAGTGTTTAGATGGTTCTGTTATGACTTCTCCTCTGCATGCTGTAGTGTTTAGTAGGGCTGGGTGCAATAACCGCAATACCGCCATACCGCCGGTATGTAACGCATACCGCGGTATCGGGTTCATTACCGCGGTTAAATATATATATATTTTTTTAATTAAATGACTTTTTTTTTTTTTTATGAAATGAAAAGTGTATCATAATAAACAGTGACGCTCAGTCAGTCTAATCATGCCAGCAACACAACAACACCAGAGGGAGTTCAAAAAACCATGTGCAACCCAGATTCGGCACAAACAAGGATTGATTGATTGATTGATTGATTGATTAATTGATTAAAATATTTATTAACAGTTTGCAGAATTACACTACATTTCAAGCACAACTCAATACAAAGACTGTTAACTGTGAGTGGACACTTGTTTACAAGAGGGTCCACCTAAATTAATTTCACTCCTATGCCACAAAAATGTGGAACGCCCTACCAACTGTCATTAAGATGTAAATCCCTTGACTCCACTCACCCCTTTCCCCCCCTCACTGTATATGTTTTCCCCCTTTTTACCTCCTTTATGATGATTTCCTGTTTTTGGCTTTATAGAAGTGCATAGTGTACAAAATGATATGATGAATTGAAAGTGGTGGACCCTCTTGTAAACAAGTGTAATGCTTTATGGCAGGGGTATTCAATTAGATTAGGCCTCCTATGTGACACAGACCGAGTAGAAAGAAACTTGCCATTTTATCATGACTATTAGTGAGGACCTATTATATGAAGATAGGTTCAAAAGTGGTCCTTTAAAATATCCTTTAACCCATTCTGACCGGGCACCCATTTTGGTGTCAGCATCATGTTATGCTTTAGCTATTGAAAAATAGCAGATCTACAAGCTCATATCGCGCCACCGAGTGGCGCGATACGAGCTTGTAGGTCTGCTATTTTTTGAAAAATCGAAGAACGACTGACATTTTTAGAATCTGATCTCAGGTCAGAATGGGTTCATCAGACCAGTGTGTGTCCGGCGGAAACCTCGTATGAATCTGATCTCAGGTCAGAATGGGTTAAAAGTGGTCCTCTCAACGCATCGCAGTGCGATGCGTTGAGAGAAACATTAAATTCCATAGACTTGGTTGGCAAAAACAATCATAACTGCCCTAAACAAACAACTCATTATTGGATCTTAATAAAACCATTTTATGGCCAGAATAAAAAAGGGTGCAGATGAGAACTGCTGTGCAAATTGGTGTTGTTTAGGCGTGCATGGTAACAGTTTGTGTTGCGTGTGATTTCACACCAGGATATATAAGATGATGTGTTTTGTTGATACTGACTGTTCACGTCGAGAGAGAGAGAGACTGGGAAACAGACAGACAGACAGATGTTGTGTTGGACCATTTCCAAAACAGGAGGACCAAAGCGATGCCATCATGCTGCTGTAGCAGTGAGGAACAAACTGTATTCCTTTGGAGGCTACTATGTTTCCATGAACAACATGGAACAGATGGATGTCCATGTTTTCAACACAATGTCTTTATGCTGGAAGAAGTTACCTCCAGTGAGTCCTGGAAGAGGAGACGGTCACCTTGAGGTTCCATCCAGGCGCTACGAACACACAGCTGTGTTGGTAGAAGATACAGTCTACATCTGGGGAGGCCACTGGGGAGGGGAGTACTACAATGAGCTTTATGCATTTGATGTGGACGCCCACATGTGGTTGAAACCCAGCAGGGTTTCTGGAGCTGTTCCAGAGGCGAGGTGGGGCCACTCAGCCTGTGTGTTGGGGAAGGACATGTTTATCTATGGAGGAAACACCCAGACTGGAGTCACTAATGACATGTACAAGTTGGACACCAGCACAATGGTCTGGTCTTTAATTAACACCAGAGGAACTCCACCTCCTGCTTCATGGTGTCACTCTGCTACCATCATTGGGACAAAGATGTTTGTATTTGGGGGCTATACGGGGGGTCGGTACCTCAAAACCATCAGAGTGTTCGACACTGAGACCGACTTCTGGCTGAGAACACCTTCTACACAGCGTCTTCCAGAAGGACGCGATCGTCATTCAGCCTTTACCTACAATGGAGAACTGTACATATTTGGTGGCTGCCAATTGGGTGACAACCAGAATAAGACCTTCAATAATCTTTGGAAATTCAACCCAGACTCCTTCTCCTGGAAGAAGGTTGAGCGTAAAGGGAAAGGCCCGGGTCCAATGGCTGGTATGTGCTGTTGCATTGTGGGAGAACGCATCATCTTCTTTGGAGGATACAACAGCTCAAGTCACATAGATCTCATACTCACTGATGAGCTGAACGTCTTAGACTTGAGTCCTAGCCTGAAGACATTATGCAAGCTAGCGGTTATTCAGTACGATCTGGATCAGTCTGAGCTCCCACACGACATCAGGTGGGAACTGGTAGCCATGACAACCAACAGTGTGCTCACTGCCAACAAGGTCACTAGAAGAAGGAAAAACAGAAAACATTGAGTCAACTAAACCAGACCCCATGTGACCAGTCTATGACGTCACTCATGTGCAGTATGACATCACCACTATGACGCCTGTCATCTCCATATTTGGGCAGCCCAAATCAAGGTTGTAATTAATGTCCTGCATCTGAATTATGCTCAATAAAATATACGGTTTAATTTGGACTGAGCAAAGATTGACCTTAAATAGAGCGCTGAACTATGACGTTCTTTACACCTACCTTTTTTTTCACCTTTTTTGCCTGGCATTGTGTGTTCGGCCTGTGACGTCATGTGTCTATGGACTTTGTATGATGTCATGTGTGTGGCTAAGTCTATGGACTTTGTATGATGTCATGTGTGTGGCTAAGTCTATGGACTTTGTATGATGTCATGTGTGTGGCTAGGTCTATGGACTTTGTAAGACGCAAATGCTTCTGTACATCAACGTCAATTTCTAAATCAATGGCAAATGACGTAATGACTTCATCATGCATGATCACCATGATAATAAGCACCTCTCACTTCACACAAGTGTGATTTTCTTTTTTCCCTTTTTTTTAACCCCAGTCACATGCTCGTGACCCCTGACCTCTGTAGGACATGCTAGTGACCCCTGACCTCTGATGACCAGATCTATGAGCTTGTAGATCTGCTATTTTTCAATAGCTTAAGTATGACATAATGCTTAAAACACCAAAAGGGATTCCCGCCCAGAATGTGTTAAATGGAGCGTTGTGAACTCAGCTCTGCTCTGTGATTGGTCTGTCCACTGAACTCAGCTCTGCTCTGTGATTGGTCTGTCCACTGAACTCAGCTCTGCTCTGTGATTGGTCTGTCCACTGAACACAGGGGATGAGTGTGCATGAAGTGAGTGGTCGTTTAACGCATTCTGACCTGAGATCAGATTCAAAAAATGTCTTCTACATCCTGACAGTTTTCCATTCTGACCTGAGATCAGATTCAAAAAATGTCTTCTACATCCTGACAGTTTTCCATTCTGACCTGAGATCAGATTCTAAAAATGTCTTCTACATTCTGACAGTTTTCCATTCTTACCTGAGATCAGATTCTAAAAATGTCTTCTACATCCTGACAGTTTTCATTCTGACCTGAGATCAGATTCTAAAAATGTCTTCTACATCCTGACAGTTTTCATTCTGACCTGAGATCAGATTAAAAAAATGTCTTCTATGTCAGTCGCTCTTCGATTTTTCAAATAATAGCAGACCTACAAGCTTGTAGATCTGCTATTTTTAAATAGCACCAAAAGGGGTTAGGGTTAGGGTTAGGTCTTAGGGTTAGGGTTAGTCTTTCATCTTCGTCGTCGTTGCTTTTATGCTGTTCTATTTTTTTTTTATTTTTTTTTAGTCCCTTCCGAAAAAGGACCAAACCGACCGACTGACTTGATTGATTGTGAGAACCGAGGATTAAAACCACAACGCCTGAGTTTCTACATTATTGTCTTAATGGAGACTGACCCGATGATCACTGTTTAAACTGTTTGTGTGTGTGTGTGTGTGTGTGTGTGTGTGTGTGTGTGTGTGCGCGTGTGTGTGTGTGTGTGTGTCTCTGTCTCTCTCTCTCTGTCTCTCTCTCTCTCTGTCTCTCTCTCTCGTCTGCCCATCTCTTTATCTCTGACTCACTCTGTGTGTGTGTGTGTGTGTGTGTGTGTGTGTCTCTCTCTTTCTCTCTCTCTCTCTCTCTCTCTCTCTCTCTCTCTCTCTCTCTCTCTCTCTCTCTCTCTCTCTCTCTCTCTCTCTCTCCATGCAGGGCGAGTCGGTGAAGTATTTCTTGGACAATGTAGATAAACTTGGTGATCCGGTGAGTTTATTACAACAACTGATTATAGTCTAGAGTGGACCTTGTAATTAACATCACGTGTACAGAACTAAGACCTAATCCATCATGAAATAAAAAATATATACAGGTATATATTTGATCAGTTAGCAGATCTACAAGCTCACAGCATATCATAATGTGACATGTTGTGAGATTGTAGAACTGCATTCACTGTCAAATTATTGTCTGCCTGTGTGTCACGTCCCTCACTAGTAGAACTACATTTCCCAGTTAACACTGTCATATTATTGTCCATTGAACTACATCCCCAGTCAACAGGATATCCTGCTGGCCCCGTAAACCCACCATTAATGTAGTTCATGTTATTGTCCACAGAACTACATCCCCAGTCAACAGGATATCCTGCTGGCCCGTAAACCCACCAAGGGCATCCACGAGTACGACTTTGAGATCCGGAACGTTCCGTTCAAGATGGTGGACGTCGGGGGTCAAAGGTCGGAGCGGCGGCGCTGGTTCGAGTGCTTCGACTCGGTCACCTCCATCCTCTTCCTGGTGTCCTCGTCAGAGTACGACCAGGTAACCAATCAGAGAGGACCTAATGTATATTATAACCAACCAGATTAACTTCATATACGACCAGGTAACCAATCAGATGGGACTTAATATCAATAATAGCCAAAGGTGTTCAAAAACCATTCTAAAATGGTCTAGTATGGTTTCTGAAGTGTCTTAATATTTTCCAACGTGGTTTAGTATTTCCAAAGTGGCTCAAAAAACTGTAGCTGCTCTCAGGCTTCCAGCTCTGAACTAACTAAAAACCTGCTGGACACAGCTGCTGATAATGCACACTGAATTAACTGGACACAGCTGCTGATAATGCACACTGAATTAACTGGACCCAGCTGCTGATAATGCACACTGAATTAACTGGACCCAGCTGCTGATAATGCACACTGAATTAACTGGCTTGCTGGCTTCTGCTCCAATAGGCTGAATTCTTAATTGGCTCTATTAACTCAGTTAAGACTCAACTGACTCAACTGCACAAAATGTGTAATCAAGAAATGTCCTTCAATATAGTACACACAATAAAATAACTCAAATACACTCATAGACATTTTCTGTTCTAAACATGGCTCTCACAATAGTCACATGAACTTGTTGACACTTTTTTTTATTTCTCTTCCTTCCGTCTGTCTGTCTGTCTGTCTGTCTGTCTGTCTGTCTGTCTGTCTGTCTGTCTGTCTGTCTGTCTGTCTGTCTGTCTGTCTGTCTGTCTGTCTGTCTGTCTGTCTGTCTGTCTGTCTGTCTGTCTGTCTGTCTGTCTGTCTGTCTGTCTGTCTGTCTGTCCGTCTGTCTGTCTGTGTCTCTGTCTGTGTCTCTGTCTGTGTCTCTGTCTGTCTGTGTCTCTGTCTGTGTCTGTGTCTCTGTCTGTCTGTCTGTGTCTCTGTCTGTCTGTCTGTCTGTCTGTCTGTCTGTCTGTATAGGTGCTGATGGAGGACCGTCAGACCAACCGTCTCCGCGAGTCCCTCAACATCTTCGAGACCATCGTGAACAACCGCGTGTTCAGCAACGTGTCCATCATCCTGTTCCTGAACAAGACGGACCTCCTGGAGGAGAAGGTGTCGGCGGTGCCGCTGGCCGACTACTTCCCCGACTACGGCGGGCCGGAGCACAGCCTGCCCGCCGTGCAGGCCTTCCTGGTGGAGTGCTTCCGCGGGCGGCGGCGGGACGCGTCCCAGAGGCCGCTCTACCACCACTTCACCACCGCCATCAACACGGAGAACATCCGCCTGGTGTTCAGGGACGTCAAGGACACCATCCTGCACGACAACCTCCGGCAGCTCATGCTGCAATGACCGACTACCCAAACCAACTCCCCTTCCCCCTCCTCCCCTTCTTCCTCCTCCTCCTCCTCCTCTTCCTCCAACCTAAAGCCTGATTTGTGCTCGAGAGCCGTTTCGAGAACACAGCATCGACCCCCCAACGAGCTCGCAAAGCGTCGCTGGTCGTAGATGGGCTGTTTTCGGTGCGTTCGTGACGGACGGACGGACGGACGGACGGACGTAAGCCCCCCCCCCCCCCCCCCGGCCAGCCTCGGCGAGGAAGGAGAGTCACACGTAGAAGAACGCCCTCCGGTGGTCTCTCATCTTCGTCGTCGTTGCTTTTATGCTGTTCTAGTTTTTTTTTTTTTTTTTTTGTCCCTTCCGAAGAAGAGACGATGATGGAGCCTCTTAGACTATTGGTAGGTGGTGAGTGGGGTTGCCCCCCCCTCCCCTCGGACCCTGCCCCCCCCCCCCCCCCCCCCTAAAGGACCAAACCGACCGACCGACTGACTTGATTGATTGTGAGAACCGAGGATTAAAACCACAACGCCTGAGTTTCTACATTATTGTCTTAACGGAGACTGACCCGATGATCACTGTTTAAACTGTTTGCGTGTGTGTGTGTGTGTGTGTGTGCGTGTGTGTGTGTGTGTGCGTGTGTGTGTGTGTGTGTGTGTGCGTGTGTGTTCGTGCGTTCCAGTGCCTGTGTTTCTCTCCATGCACTCCTCTGTGTATCACATGTACTGTACGTGCGTGATTTAAGAAAGAAAGAAAAAGTTGCCTTTCTATTCCAATCAGAAGTGCTTGTTTTGTGCGTGTGTGTGTGTGTGTGTGTGTGTGTGTGTACGTGGTGTGTGTGTGCGTGTTGTGTGTGTGCGCGTGTTGTGTGTGTGTACACGTGTTGTGCGTGTTGTGTGTGTGTGTGTGCGTGTTGTGTGTGTGTGTGTGTGTGTGCGTGTTGCGTAGTTATGTCACTATTTGGACGGTTAGGAGAGAGTGCAACAGGTGGACGACGTGCAGCCGCGCACACACACAAACACACAGAGTACAGTACAGTACAGTACAGTACAGTACAGTACAGTACAGTACAGTACAGTACAGTACAGTACAGTACAGTACAGTACAGTACAGTACAGTACAGTACAGTACAGTACAGTAGCCGAGTCCCCCTGGCCGTCGACCCTTCTATTGGACACCTTTACTGTATAAAACAGGCATTAGTTAACCTTAAAGGACAACTTTAGGTTTTTTCAACCAAGGTTCATGTTTTAGGTTGTTATTAGAGAAACTAAAAGATGAGTGTTAATTTTCTTTCATTTGCTGCTTTCTTTAGTTTTGGGGATTTTAGCAGTTTCTGACAGGGGGGCGGGGGCATTCGAGCATGGGGCTAAATATGTATTTTTTTACAAAATATTATGGTGATTCATTTTATTATTATTTACTATAGTCCTAATAAACCCCAAGAAATTACATCTGGCCACAGAAGATCACAGGATCTACTGAATGTGACAAACTGACATATTGAGCCTATACACACAGTATAAGCCTTCCCCCAGTAGGCTACCTTCACATTCAGTAGATCCTGTGATCTTCTGTGGCCAGATGTACTTTCCTGGGGTTTATTAGGACTATAGTAAATAATACAAAAATAAATCACCATAAAGTTTGGTAAAGAAATACATATTTAGTCCCATGCTCGAATGCCCCCGCCTTCCTGTCAAAAAGAGCTAAAGTCCCTAAAACTAAAGAAAGCAGCAAATGAAAAAAAAAGAACACTAATCTTTTACTTTCTCTAATGACAACCTAAAACATGAACCTTGGTTGAAAAAAACTAAAGTTGTCCTTTAACAAAAGGGCCGTGAATGTCTTTGTTAATAGATGTATGTATAGAGAGTTTACGCTACTTATAGATTTGAAATGAATGATGAGAAGAAGAGAATCCTAGAATATAATACTGTCTGCATCCCAACACAATGCTACTACAGTCAAACCTAATGGAACCTAGAATATACAGTAATACTGTCTGCAGCTCAACACAATGCTACTACAGTCAAACCTAATGGAACCTAGAATATAATACTGTCTGCATCCCAACACAATGCTACTACAGTCAAACCTAATGGAACCTAGAATATACAGTAATACTGTCTGCAGCTCAACACAATGCTACTACAGTCAAACCTAATGGAACCTAGAATATAATACTGTCTGCATCCCAACACAATGCTACTACGGTCAAACCTAATGGAACCTAGAATATAATACTGTCTGCAGCTCAACACAATGCTACTACGGTCAAACCTAATGGAACCTAGAATATAATACTGTCTGCATCCCAACACAATGCTACTACAGTCAAACCTAATGGAACCTAGAATATACAGTAATACTGTCTGCAGCTCAACACAATGCTACTACAGTCAAACCTAATGGAACCTAGAATATAATACTGTCTGCATCCCAACACAATGCTACTACAGTCAAACCTAATGGAACCTAGAATATAATACTGTCTGCAGCTCAACACAATGCTACTACAGTCAAACCTAATGGAACCTAGAATATAATACTGTCTGCAGCTCAACACAATGCTACTACGGTCAAACCTAATGGAACCTAGAATATAATACTGTCTGCAGCTCAACACAATGCTACTACGGTCAAACCAAATGGAACCTAATCTATTGATGTGAAGTTGTTGACGTCGTCCAGGCATTTAGAATCACTGAAAAGGAGTGTCCATCCATGACCTTTCTGCACACGCCGATCATGGGCTCTTTATCAATACTATCAATTTATGGAATATATTATAGTTTGACAAAATGTGGGGAAACCTCGTCATGGGTGGTCGATCTAACCCGCAGGCAGCATCTTATCTAGGACAGCCCCGTTCATGACGACAAACAGAGACATCCCATCTGATTGTATTGATAAAAGCCATGATAATCTCAGCTGTACAGCTCTGTCGGTGTCAATTTAAGCATGTTTCTGTTTGCTAATCCACCGTTGTCATGTTGTGAAACTTTGAGACCGGCTTCCAAACTCTGAACACAGACGGACGGACGGCTGCACAGAAAGTTATTTTCAAAGTCTCGACACGCACAAAGAGGATGAATAATAATAAGCCAAGCTTTACGTACAGACGCAATATTGGTGAGTTTATCGTGGATACATAATACTTTTTTTTTGGTTGGTTGTCACCTTAGGATGCAGTCAGCGTCCAGGTTGCTCTGTGGAAGACAGTATAGAGCGCCGAAGTCCTGACGTCACTCGCTCGTCCCCTCGGTTCCCCTCGGTTCTGCCTGGTTCTGCCTGGTTCACGGAAGTCATTTCTCTATGGAGAATAACATGGGGCGATCTTAAAATCGTCTCATATAAGCGTTGTGGTCCAAAAATAAACAAGCTGTCTCTGCGTTATTGTCAGGGAGGGGTCTCTGTATCGTTTGCGACAGTCAGTCACATCATATAATTATGATACCGTCTGTTTCTAGCGAACATTAACTAATTCAGTAGCAGTAACAATAGCATTTTCTCTCAGTCAGTTGATAATTCATAACCGTATGAGTGAAACGGCCGGGATGACATGTTTATTATTCAAACACAGTTCTTATATGAGGCGATCTAAAATCCCCCCCTATGGGGATTACAATGCAAATAAAAAGTACATGAACCCGTGGATTTACGCCCTCTACCGATATTGACGTCAGACTTTGGTGCTCTATGGCGTAGATATGAAGATACCTTTTCTTCCTGTATTTCTATGCGGTTGTCTGTCTTTTATTAGGGTCACTGGTTCTTAACCCATTCAGACGGGTCACTGGTTCTTAACCCATTCAGACGGGTCACTGGTTCTTAACCCATTCAGACGGGTCACTGGTTCTTAACCCATTCAGACGGGTCACTGGTTCTTAACCCATTCAGACGGGTCACTGGTTCTTAACCCATTTAGACCTGAGGACGATTCTACAAAATTGAATGTCTTCTAAATCCTGACAGTTTTCTGAAAAACCTCATGTTTCTGTCAGCCGTTCTCAAACATTTTCATGTCGGGGACCCCCAAGATTATATGTAATTGGCCACCGACCCCCATCTGTAATGATGTTGTTGGGAACGGATCCCAACCCTAGTATTTTTTATTTCCCAAAGACCACTTCTTCCAAACACTGATCTTTAAAGATCCACTGTTCTTCTCAGCCAATAAAAATCACCCCGTTGTGCCTCGTCGTTTCTCACGAGACTACAGTTCGTTCACGGCGGCGTTGTGCGTGTGTGTGTCTGTGTGTGTGTGTGTGTATGCGTGTGTGTGTGTGTGTGCACACATGCCTGCGTGTGTGTGTGTGTGTGTGTGTGTGTGTGTGTGTGTGTGTGTGTGTGTGTGTGTGTGTTTTCCAAATCCTGGGCTATTATTGTAAATAGTGTTAATCTGTTGCCATGTAAATAATCCTTCCTAGTATCTCTTTAATACGTATTACGTATGTAAATGGTTGTAGAGAATAAGAAAATGGCATATTTTATTTGCTGTAACTACCTGTGTGTTCAAATCAATACCTGTTTTTTTTTTGTTTCTTTCAATGAAGACATAATTTGCCTTAAACTGTATTTTTTTGTTCCTTTTTTTTTGGTTGTTTAAATTTTACTTTTATAAAATTAAGTTTCCTACAGAAGATTCATTCATCCATTCCTCTTTTACTGTCAAGTCTCATGTCACTGTAACCTCAACAATAAAATACACTTTTCTAATGAATCAACATGGTACTTTTTTAGGCTATATACAGGTTTTTAGTTCAACGTTTGTTTTAAAAACACCATTGACAATGAAGGGAAAATGTACGTCATCTTGTCCCCTAACACAAACATTAACGATAAAGACAATTTAATAGGTAGGCACCTTTTGTTTTACATCACCTAATCAACATATGACTTTAATATATTAGTGCCCCTCACTTCACAGTTCACACAGGTGTGATTTATATATTAGTTTTCATTTTATTCCCCACACACATCTGTGAAATTGTACAACAGAAGAAACCAGAGTCCTGAAGAAATCCCTTTGTTTCCCTGAGCTGGGTTAGATTACATACTGTAAACTAAAGTCCAAGCAGTGAGTGAGGCTGTAAAAGGAACAGATCTACAAGCTATCAACGCGTCGCACCGCGACGCGTTGATAGCTTGTAGATCTGTTCTTTTTACAGCCTCACTAGGACCCTCTCTTTCTGGGCTGAGTAGTCTCATAACAACGCCTCCTCGGCCGAGTACAGACAGTAACGCTATGGACGGACCACACCCACTAAAGTTATAATATAAACATTTGTCTTTATGAATAAACAGCATTTCCATGACTAAATATGTAATAACCTCGGAGGAGGGGAAACCAACGTGTCTTCCCACGGCGGGTTGACATTTTATAAACCATTCTTTAACTTACTTATTTAACTTTTCTTTATTCTTTCTGACACTACTGTAACTTTCCACTCAGGCACTCTGCGGGGCTACCTACAAACCAAGGCCAGCTCGAGCCCTTCTTCTGCCGGGGTCCTTCTGGAACGTGCTGACGTCACGGATAATAATAAACAAGCATGATGGAAGTCCCATGAATGAACGTTGTAGTATTATTAACATTTAGACACTTATCTTATTTAAAAGATAACAGCCGCGTTTATATATATATATATATATATAAGATACTTTAGATATCGTTAATGCAAACGGGACGACTTGTAGAAGAATGTGTTTGTGATTAAAAGTGTTGTTGTTGAGTGACGGAGTTTAGTTATCAAAGTTATTTAGGGAACATCGTGTTCCGACTCTGATTGGCTGATTTGCAGACGGTGTGTGAAATAATGAGCTCAGGTAAGAGTTGGTTTGTGTCACTAAAAATGTCACGTTTTATCAACACTTATATTATTATGCATTATGAATATTTATGAATGATATTCGCTGTGGTTAATTCTCAGGCTGCACTGCCCTTCAGCTGTCCTTTGATTGATTGATTGAAATATTTATTAACAGTTTGCACAGAATTTGCAGTACATTTCAAGCACAAACTCAATACAAAGACTGTTAACTGTGAGTGGACGACCCAATTAAGCATTACACTTGTTTACAACAGGGTCCACATTGTTCAATTCATCAAAACATTTAGAGACATACACATTTCTATGTAGCTAAAGAACAGAACAGGAATTCATCATATATTCATCCTGTTGGACTGCATGGTTGTGGAATGTGTGGGTTGTTAATGTGTAAGTTAGTTGTTGGTCACATTTCACTGTTTCATGAGAGGGAAAACAACTTGTTCTGTCATACAGTATGACATACTGAGTATGTAATGCAACGTGGGGTCCACTGGGGACCCCCAGGGGTCATTGAGGGGAGTGCAGGTGGAAGAAGTACTCACTCTCTTTTTTTCTTTTTTTTTTACAAAGTAGCCCATCAATACTGCCATGTAAAAATACTTTTGTTACGTCTGTAACAAGTAAAAGTCTGGAATTCAACGTTTACCTGAGTACATGTACCATTATAATTTACAATTTAAGGCATTTAGCAGACGCTCTTAATCCAGAGCGATTTACAGTAAGCATACTCTATTCTGTACACGTATTCCATTTGATCTAACTGTGTACCCTAATTGATTATTATTATTAATATTATTTTTAAATATATATCTTATCCCACGATTTTGTAACCCATTTTTCACCCCTGTGTCAATCATCTAATGTGATCCTGGGCTCTACACACCCTCCACCAACCTAGTCCCCATATATGGGGGACAAGGGGAGAGCAACCTAGTCCCCATATATGGGGGACAAGGGGAGAGCAACGGAATTGAACTCATGCTTCCTTCATGCCTGATTGTCCAAGGTGCTCCTTTTCACCTGACAGGGGGGAGTTTCCCTGGTTGGACGTAGCGCGTGGAAGAATCACGTTATTCCAACCAGTTCCTTTCCCCTCCATCAGGCGCCCCGGCTGGCCAGGGGGAGGCAGTTTAGTGACCAGGATTACTGCATGTTTTTTGTGAGGGTACCTACCCTAGGGGACACGGGGAGGAGAACATGTGAGGGTACCTACCCTAGGGGACACGGGGAGGAGAACATGTGAGGGTACCTACCCTAGGGGACACAGGGAGAACATGTGAGGGTACCTACCCTAGGGGACACGGGGAGAACATGTGAGGGTACCTACCCTAGGGGACACGGGGAGGAGAACATGTGAGGGTACCTACCCTAGGGGACACGGGGAGGAGAACATGTGAGGGTACCTACCCTAGGGGACACGGGGAGGAGAACATGTGAGGGTACCTACCCTAGGGGACACGGGGAGGAGAACATGTGAGGGTACCTACCCTAGGGGACACGGGGAGGAGAACATGTGAGGGTACCTACCCTAGGGGACACGGGGAGAACATGTGAGGGTACCTACCCTAGGGGACACGGGGAGGAGAACATGTGAGGGTACCTACCCTAGGGGACACGGGGAGGAGAACATGTGAGGGTACCTACCCTAGGGGACACGGGGAGAACATGTGAGGGTACCTACCCTAGGGGACACGGGGAGAACATGTGAGGGTACCTACCCTAGGGGACACAGGGAGAACATGTGAGGGTACCACCCTAGGGGACACGGGGAGAACATGTGAGGGTACCACCCTAGGGGACACGGGGAGAACATGTGAGGGTACCTACCCTAGGGGACACGGGGAGAACATGTGAGGGTACCACCCTAGGGGACACGGGGAGAACATGTGAGGGTACCTACCCTAGGGGACACAGGGAGAACATGTGAGGGTACCACCCTAGGGGACACGGGGAGAACATGTGAGGGTACCTACCCTAGGGGACACAGGGAGAACATGTGAGGGTACCTACCCTAGGGGACACAGGGAGAACATGTGAGGGTACCTACCCTAGGGGACACGGGGAGAACATGTGAGGGTACCACCCTAGGGGACACGGGGAGAACATGTGAGGGTACCTACCCTAGGGGACACGGGGAGGAGAACATGTGAGGGTACCACCCTAGGGGACACGGGGAGAACATGTGAGGGTACCTACCATAGGGGACACGGGGGAGAACATGTGAGGGTACCTACCCTAGGGGACACGGGGAGGAGAACATGTGAGGGTACCACCCTAGGGGACACGGGGAGGAGAACATGTGAGGGTACCACCCTAGGGGACACGGGGAGGAGAACATGTGAGGGTACCTACCCTAGGGGACACGGGGAGGAGAACATGTGAGGGTACCACCCTAGGGGACACGGGGGGAGAACATGCAAACTCCACACAGAAAGGCCCTTTCGCCAACCCCGCCTTCGGGTGATTATAATAATAATTATTATTATTTTGTTTATTGCATAGAAGTGCATATTTGCATGTCTTTAAATGTTCAGATGAATTGAAAATGGAGGACCCTGATGTAAACAAGTATTCTGGTTTTACCCTCTTAAGAACCACTGGTCTTAATATTACGACTCAAGTTTCATGAGGGAAACTTGAGTCATCATAACTCAAGTTTAGGAGGGAGAGTGTTGACGTTGTTTTCCGTTTCTGTTTTGCAGAGGTGTGTCCGTTCTGTGGGAAGCCCTTCAAGAGGCTGAAAAGCCACCTGCCCCACTGCAAGGCCAAGGCAGCACCCCCCACCCCCACCCTCCACCTGCCCCACTGCAAGGCCAAGGCAGCACCCCCCACCCTCCACCCAAAAGACCCCTCTGATGACAGCCTGGAACCGCCACCTTCCAAACTGACCCCAGCGGCGACACATCAAAAACCACTAGCAAGTAAGAAAAGCAAGTCCCTAGTAGATGGTTCTGTTATGACTTCTCCTCTGCATGCTGTAGTGTTTAGATGGTTCTGTTATGACTGCATGCTGTAGTGTTTAGATGGTTCTGTTATGACTTCTCCTCTGCATGCTGTAGTGTTTAGATGGTTCTGTTATGACTTCTCCTCTGCATGCTGTAGTGTTTAGATGGTTCTGTTATGACTTCTCCTCTGCATGCTGTAGTGTTTAGATGGTTCTGTTATGACTTCTCCTCTGCATGCTGTAGTGTTTAGATGGTTCTGTTATGACTTCTCCTCTGCATGCTGTAGTGTTTAGATGGTTCTGTTATGACTTCTCCTCTACATGTTGTAGTGTTTAGATGGTTCTATTATGACTTCTCCTCTGCATGCTGTAGTGTTTAGATGGTTCTGTTATGACTTCTCCTCTACATGTTGTAGTGTTTAGATGGTTCTGTTATGACTTCTCCTCTGCATGTTGTAGTGTTTAGATGGTTCTGTTATGACTTCTCCTCTGCATGCTGTAGTGTTTAGATGGTTCTGTTATGACTGCATGCTGTAGTGTTTAAATGGTTCTGTTATGACTTCTCCTCTGCATGTTGTAGTGTTTAGATGGTTCTGTTATGACTTCTCCTCTGCATGCTGTAGTGTTTAGATGGTTCTGTTATGACTGCATGTTGTAGTGTTTAGATGGTTCTGTTATGACTTCTCAGTCATGCGATCAGTCAGTGCGATGCGTTGAGAGAAACATTAAATTCCATAGACTTGGTTGGCAAAAACAATCATAACTGCCCCAAACAAACAACTCATTATTGGATCTTAATAAAACCATTTTATGGCCAGAATAAAAAAGAGTGCAGATGAGAACTGCTGTGCAAATTGGTGTTGTTTAGGCGTGCATGGTAACAGTTTGTGTTGCAGTTTGTGTTGCGTGTGATTTCACACCAGGATATATAAGATTGATGACTTGTGTTGATACTGACTGTTCACGTCGAGAGAGAGAGAGAGAGACACACTGGGAAACACAGAGTGAGACAGACAGACAGACAGACAGATGTTGCGTTGGACCATTTCCAAAGCAGGAGGACCAAAGCGATGCCATCATGCTGCTGTAGCAGTGAGGAACAAACTGTATTCCTTTGGAGGCTATAATAAAGGGACCTTCAACAACATGAAACAGTTGGATGTCCATGTCTTCAACACAATGTCTTTATGCTGGAAGAAGTTACCTCCAGTGAGTCCTGGAAGAGGAGACGGTCACCTTGAGGTTCCATCCAGGCGCTGCGAACACACAGCTGTGCTGATAGAAGATACAGTCTGCATCTGGGGAGGCCAATGTGGAGAGGAGTACTACAATGAGCTTTATGCATTTGATGTGGACGCCCACATGTGGTTGAAACCCAGCAGGGTTTCTGGAGCTGTTCCAGAGGCGAGGAGGGGCCACTCAGCCTGTGTGTTGGAGAAGGCCATGTTTATCCATGGCGGACACAACCAGACTAGATACACTAATGGCATGTACAAGTTGGACACCAGCACGATGGTCTGGTCCTTAATGAACACCAGAGGAACTCAGCCTCCTGCTACATACCTTCACTCTGCTACCATCATTGGGACAAAGATGTTTGTATTTGGGGGATGGGGGGGTCGGTACCACCACACCATCAGAGTGTTTGACACAGAGACCGACCACTGGCTGAGCACGCCTTCTGCACAGCCTCTTCCAGAAGGACGCAGGGGTCATTCAGCCTTTACCTACAATGGAGAGCTATACATATTTGGTGGCTGGAACGGAAACCAGGGCCTCAATGATCTGTGGAAATCCAGTCCAGAGACCTTCTCCTGGAAGAAGGTTGAGCCCAAAGGGAAATGCCCGGGTCCAATGTATGGTATGTGCTGTTGCATTGTGGGAGATCATATCATCCTCTTTGGAGGATACAAGGGACACGACATTACTTCTGATGAGCTGTATATCTTAGACTTGAGTCCTTCTCTTAAGGCTTTATGTAAACTAGCAGTTATTCAGTACAGTCTGGACCAATCAGAGCTCCCACACGACATCAGGTGGGAACTGGTAGCCACGACAACCAACAGTGTGCTCACTGCCAACAAGGTCACTAAAAGAAGGAAAAACAGAAAACATTGAGTCAACTAAACCAGACCCCATGTGACCAGTCTATGACGTCACTCATGTGCAGTATGACATCACCACTATGACGCCTGTCATGTCCATATTTGGGCAGCCCAAATCAAGGTTGTCCTGCATCTGAATTATGCTCAATAAAATATAGGGTTTAATTTGGACTGAGCAAAGATTGACCTTAAATAGAGCGCTGAACTATGACGTTCTTTACACCTCCTACCTGGGTTGCTTTTTCTTTTTTTTTGCCTGGCATTGTGTGTTCGGCCTGTGATGTCATGTGTGTGGCTAAGTCTATGGACTTTGTATGATGTCATGTGTGTGGCTAAGTCTCTGGACTTTGTAAGACGTAAATGCTTCTGTACATCAACGTCAATTGCTAAATCAATGGGAAATGACGTAAGTGGGTGACTTCATCATGCATGATAATTAGCACCTCTCACTTCACACAAGTGTGATTTTCTTTTTTTTAATCCTAGTCACATGCTGGTGACCCCTGACCTCTGTAGGACATGCTGGTGACCCCTGACCTCTGTAGGACATGCTGGTGACCCCTGACCTCTGTAGGACATGTTGGTGACCCCTGGTGCCGACACACCGCCTGTCCATCTCCAAAGAAAACAAAACCTCCTTTTGCATATTAACCCCTCAAAGGCGCCTCAGGTGAACACTCCCCACTCCTCCCCGCCACGCACGTGCACACATAGACATCAAAGGGGTCCTGAGCCCCTGCCCTTTTACTTTAAAAAACCAACTGTCCTCTCCAGACCACAAATGCCCTCTTTTCCATGCCAGCAGCAGGAGAATTGCCTCTTTTCAAACTCTCCTGAACTTCAACGCGACATTTCAATGGTAAATGGTAAATGGTGCATTTATATAGCGCCTTTATCCAAGGCGCTTTACAGAGAGTGTGCATTACATTCACCCATTCACACACACATTCATTCACCGATGGCAGCGGAAACCATGCAAGGCACCAACTAGCACATCGGGAGCAATTAGGGGTTCAGTGTCTTGCTCAAGGACACTTCGACACCGACTCTGGGGGAGCCCGGGTTCGAACTGGCAACCTTACGGTTACCATCCAGGCACTCTACCCCTGAGCCACCGCCGCCCATTTAGCGTTGAAAGAATTTGTGACCAACTCCAGCTAAAAGGCCCTCAACTCTACTTTTCCATTTTTCAGATTTTTACAGATTATTAAAGTACAGAATGTAAGCTTTCATATGATGTATCATTCAATGAAATTGGACAATAATTGAAGGAGATATAACCATTTTAAAATGACTGGGGCCTTTCACCCAAAGCTGAGAAAAGCCCTTTTCAATATTCACAACATTTTATCACCTTAGAGCTGGACAGAAGTGGGTGTGACAATGGGAGGGACAAGAGACAATACACTGACACGAAAGAGCGTATTCAGGGCGGAGTCACCACCCCCAGGGTAAGTTGTGATTTGCTCTCGTTCACTGCAATGCAATTTGCGACATTTCCAAAACAATATTGCGCAGAGTAGCGATTATCAAACGTATTTCCAATGCCATACGTTGAAAGATCTGTTGCCCGTGGACAAGGCACGTTACCTCCGCAAGTTAGATATTATCGGCATAGATGTTTGTCCGGATGTGATTAAGGATTGGAAAAAGTTGCATTGGCAGCCATAGAAAATTCTGCCCAGGGTAAAAAAACGGATGTGACGTTTTTGGGCGTTCCTGTCTTGTTTCGTGTCAGTGTATAGGACGTTTTAGCTGTCAACAGTGCAACACTAGAAACACTGACATGTTTAAGCCAGTAGAACAAACAATGCAATTTGTAAGGTGCCCCAATAAACCCTTTTGAAAGTACTAAGTATTAAATACTAAGGCCCAATCCCAATTCCCCCCTTCGTCCTGTCCCTTAGCCCTTGCCCTTGCTTATGCGCGTTCACGTGAGGGGGAAGGGTTATCTCAATTGTCTTTGGATGGAGGGGAAGGGCCGAGGGTGAGGGGTAGAATCCCCTTCGTTTGAAGGGATATCTCGACGGGACTTCAAACGGAGCAACATCACTGAGGGCTGAAAGGCGGACGAGGTAAGAAGCCTTTTATGTCCTTTATTATGGAAAAATATTATAATAACCAATATTATTTGAATGTATTAACAATCTGCATCGCCAAAAATATCGCAATCTCTAGCAAAGGTTAACGTTACTTCACGTGAACTAACGATATGATACGGCGTTGCATTCATACAACGTTACCCATTCATTTGGCGCCGCATCGGCGCTTTATTCTTTTTTATTTATCGCCGGTGCGCCGGTGATACAACTCGGATGCAAGCTATAGCTTATTAGCAGGCATCAGTCCGACCCCCCCAGACCACGATATGTCAACATTCTGCTTTTGGAGCTCTTAAAAGCCGTGAAATAGCCTACTGTACCTACATAACGCTGTCACTGCATAACGTTGGCTACTCGCTGCAGTGATAGCTATGGTTTTATCATGACCAATATTAAACTAATCCCCACAAGTTGCAAAACTTGCATAACTAATTAGCAATGGTGTTTTTTCCCCAGGCAAACCAGCTACGGAACAGATTGCAAGCTGCTGTGCAGACTGTACATTGGATGGAGATGAATCACAATGGCATTTTCATTGATAGAAAATGACTCTGTTCTTAATGATATTAAAAACAATGAACAGTGACCACAGCCCCTTCTTTCTATACTGTAAATTGTTTTTCCTTTTTCTAACCCTGTATATATATCTGTACCCATGCTATACAAACTGTTAATACAATAATCAATTAATCAGGTACAACTGTTGAGCAGGTGTCAGAATGAGCTATATCTAGCTGAATTACATACATGGGCTACCAACATGAGACAAAATTACAACATATTTATTTCATCATAACCACAGCAATGTTATATTTACGTTCCATCTCTACAGCTTAAATCAAATGGAAAGTAGTTTCCAAAGTGGGTTATGGGCTAAATGATAGTTTGTACACTCTCAGAGTTAATTAGCATTGATTTTACAATATAAATTGGGGGTCCTAGAGACAGAAATGCCATCAAAGTTTGGGGACCACTGGCCTGTAGTGAGCTTGCAGATCAGCTATTTTCTGAGAACAGGTTGTATATCAATTTCTACAAGGGACGTTCAATATTTAGGGACGTTCCAATTCCTAGGGGGATGATTTATCTCCCTACCCCTTGACACTCATTATGTAGGGACAAGGGGAAGGGGCAAGGGCTGAGGGGTAGGGTTAAAAAAGGAATTGGGATTGGGCCTTACTAAGTATAAGTATTCAAGTATTAAATATTAAGTTAAGTGTTCAATTTAACTTATACACTACCTGGTTGTAAATAGCTGCAGTACACAATTTTATGCAGGTCTACTTTAAGCAATCAAAGTCAGACAATTGACCCAGTATTTTAAATAAATAAAATCGACGCATCAGGCTATGATGTTGTGCGCTTGTAGATTTGCTATTTTAATAAACAGATCTGTCCACATGCAGTCACAATGCCTGGTTTATATTTAGTGTGCAAGGCTTACATCCGGTCTAAAGCCCACCCACTATATGCGCTGATTTATATACACAATACATACACAATCCGTATCCTCCCCTCACCGGATGTTGAATTAACAGTACTAACGGCCGTATTTGAAAAGACGTATCCAATCTTTTACACAATAAACCGATTTCCCGACATTTCCTTTTCACTTGATACCGTTTTGTAGAGAGGGCCTACACAAACGTTCTATATACCAAATGAAAGCCTGCATTTCATAGTTTACATAGTATATAACCTTTTTTTAAATGAGCAAGAAATGAGCGAGTTGTGATTAAAAGAAAAGACGTGTGATCTTGGCTCTTTGCTGGGTGCGCGAGGAAAAAAATAAAGCTATTTTCCGACATTTCCTTTTCAATTGATACCGTTTCTTAGAGACGGCCTACACAAACGTTCTATATACCAAATGAAAGCCTGCATTTCATAGTTTACATAGTATATAACCTTTTTTAAAATGAGCAAGAAATGAGCGAGTTGTGATTAAAAGAAAAGACGTGTGATCTCTTTGCTCTTTAACACACGACACAGACGGCTAGCTAACTAGGCTAGCTAGCTTCTAGCCTGTTGTTTGTTGGTGAAAGACTCCAAGCTGGGAAGTGTATTTCAGCGAGTAGCTATACGTGGTTTTGTTTATTTTCTGTAAAGTCTAACCCAAATGCTCCTCCATACTACTATAGCCATGTAGAATACTTCTGTGTTTACAAACACAAGCATGCTAATGGGCGGTGATCAGAGCGTGAAACCTGAGGACAAAGAGATTCCAGGACCAATCGTAAACAACATGCAAATCTCGGAACTGCGCTCTTCTGCCCCCAGAAACTTGTTAAAAAACAAGCCCACTTTGACGTATAAATGTATACATTTCATTTCCCCAAATGAACAATCTGTTTGAATGAAAACCTTCTTCAACATTCAAACTGTATAAATATGAAAAAAAAAGAAAATCACATAAAAAGTTTATTTATTGATTTAAGGCATGTTCATTCTGGCGACATGAGGCATGTTTTGTTGGCACTGGTCACATTTGTCCTCTGTGTAGAGATCCATGCCCTACGCCACATCTTCAGTAGCTAAAGGGTGTCGAGTCACGCCCCGAAAATAGCTGATCGTTGAGAGCTTGTAGATAACAAACATTAAATTCCATAGACTTGGTTGGCAAAAACAATCATAACTGCCCTAAACAAACAACTCATTATTGGATCTTAAAACCATTTTATTGCCAGAATAAAAAAGGGTGCAGATGAGAAATGCTGTGCAAATTGGTGTTGTTTAGGCGTGCATGGTAACAGTTTGTGTTGCGTGTGATTTCACACACGGAATATATAAGATGATGACTTGTGTTGATACTGACTGTTCACGTCGAGAGAGAGAAAGAGACAGGGAAACAGACAGAGCGATGCTTTCGTGGACCGTTGCCAAAACAGGAGGACCAAAGCGAGTCTATCATGCTGCTGTAGTATTGAGGAACAAACTGTATTCCTTTGGAGGCCACTATGATGGAGGGAACAACAAGGATCAGATGGATGTCCATGTTTTCAACACAGTGTCTTTATGCTGGAAGAAGTTACCTCCAGTGAGTCCTGGAAGAGGAGACGGTCATCTTGAGGTTCCATCCAGGCGCTTCGGCCACACAGCTGTGTTGGTAGAAGATACAGTCTACATCTGGGGAGGCCGCTGGAAAGAGTACTACAATGAGCTTTATGCATTTGATGTGGACGCCCACATGTGGTTGAAACCCAGCAGGGTTTCTGGAGCTGTTCCAGAGGCGAGGTGGAGCCACTCAGCCTGTGTGTTGGGGGAGGTCATGTTTATCTATGGAGGAGGCACCAAGCTGACTGGAGTCACTAATGACATGTACAAGTTGGACACCAGCACAATGGTCTGGTCTTTAAACAGAGGAACTCCACCTCCTGCTTCATGGTGTCACTCTGCTACCATCATTGGAACAAAGATGTTTGTATTTGGGGGCTGGAGGGGGGAGTACAACAACACCATCGGAATGTTTGACACAGAGACCGACATCTGGATGAGCACACCTTCTGCACAGCTTCTTCCAGAAGGACGCTACTGTCATTCAGCCTTTACCTACAATGGAGAGCTGTACATATTTGGTGGCTGGAACAGTAACCAGACCTTCAATAATCTGTGGAAATCCAGTCCAGAGACCTTCTCCTGGAAGAAGGTTGAGCCCAAGGGGAAAGGACCAGGTCCACATGATATGTGCTGTTGCATGGTGGGAGATCATATCATCCTCTTTGGAGGATACAAGGGACACGGCACTACTTCTGATGAGCTGTACATCTTAGACTTGAGTCCTTCTCTTAAGACTTTATGTAAACTAGCAGTTATTCAGGTCGGTCTGGACCAATCAGAGCTCCCACACGACATCAGGTGGGAACTGGTAGCCATGACAACCAAAGTGTGCTCACTGCCAACAAGGTCACTAAAAGAAGGAAAAACAGAAAACATTGAGTCAACTAAACCAGACCCTATGTGACCAGTCTATGACGTCACTCATGTGCAGTATGACATCACCACTATGACGCCTGTCATCTCGTCAGTGCCGCCTAGTGGCATGACCTAGTATTGGCTGGTCATTTTCCACAGGCAGTCAAATTAGGCAGTTTAGCGTTTGGCTTCAGCATGGTCAGTTCGACCTGTTGAGAGCTGTGTATTTGTTTCTTTAATCAAAGTAAGTACTTTATTCAGGTCATAAGTGGTAATTTAGTAGTTGAATTATATCTGTGACTCTGTATATTATGTTTAGTTTGGTTAATTGATAGCACATGGTTGTATGTTAATATATTATGTTTAGTTTGGTTAATTGATAGCACACTTTGACAGGCTGGGATGGCTTAGGGTCGACGACAGAGTACAGCATCTTGCAATGGGTCTGGTCCACAAGATTCGATACACCACCAAGATACCCATGTACCTGTCTAAATACTTCCTTAGTGTAAACGAAGTCCACACCCACAACACCAGAGGGAGTACAACAAACCATGTACAACCCAGATTCGGCACAAACAAGGGACTAAATTCTTTTCGCTCCTATGCCACCAAAATGTGGAACGCCCTACCAACAGTCATTAAGACATGTGAATCCCTTGACTCCTTCAAAACCGCTCTCAAAGGGCACCTACGGATGGCTGCAATTCGAAACTGGCCTCTGTAAAATCTGAATCCCCCCCCACCCCATTTTTCCTCACTGTATATTGTATCTTTTCCCTTTTTTGCTTCCCATATGATGAATTTAGCTACATAGAAATGTCTATTTGTATGTCTCTAAATGTTTGTATGTCTTTAAATGTTTTGATGAATTGAACAATGTGGACCCTGTTGTAAACAAGTGTAATGCTTAATTGGGTCGTCCACTCACAGTTGACAGTCTTTGTATTGAGTTTGTGCTTAAAATGTACTGTAAATTCTACAAACTGTTAATAAATATTTCAATCAATCAAATGGTTGTATGTTAATATGTTTGTTAGCTTCTCTACTGCCTGTGGTCCGTTTGTATGCTGTTTCTGTTACTCTGTGTTACAGTATCTGATTTATTTATGTGTTTAACAACATTTGGACCGTTTTTGGCCATAATATGTTATATACAATATTGAGTGTTTGATTTCCTTGGATACTGTGCATAATGCTGTGGATATTTCAGTTAATGTAACAAGTTCAAGTTACTGATACTATTCTTTATTTATGTTTATTGTTTATTCCAGACCACATTGTAGCAAATAAATCTGCTGAAGATATCCTTTCTCCGGAGCCAAATTCTTTGATCGGAATTAAGTCCATATTGCCCGCCTCAACTTTAAAACTTTCCCCCGGTCTTGGTTTTCATTATTTAGTAAGTTTTACTACAACAGACTTGCTCTTCTCTCCACAGACACCAAACCTAAAGGCCTCTCTACAAAGAAGAAAACCTCCACGGCCTCTAAGAGGACCTCTGTGGAGGACGGAAAGGTGTTGACCTCTGACACCAGACCCAAAGGACCGGTCACCCTGGACACTGCCCGGTCCACTGCCTCCAGACCCAAAGGACCGGTCACCCTGGACACTGCCCGGTCCACTGCCTCCAGACCCAAAGGACCGGTCACCCTGGATGCTGTCCGGTCCTCTGACTCCAGACCCAAAGGACTGGTCACCATCCCTACGCTGTCACAGACAGACAGAACCAAAGGACCGGTCACCCTGGACGCTGCCCGGTCCAGTCCAGGACTCGGTCATGTTGACCTGGACGATAAGCGCCGCTCAGAGCCGCCGGCCTCCAGCGCTGTCCCTGAAGCTCAGAGACCTCCGCCGGTCAACAGACAGAGTCCCGCAGGCCGTAGCGCTGCCCGGTCCACGTCTCCGTCCTCAGGCCCGTCGCAGAGCGGACCCGGTAGCTCCACACCGCCTCCCATACTCACCCCTACGCTGTCACAGACAGACAGAAACATCCCTACGCTGTCACAGACAGACAGAAACATCCCTACGCTGTCACAGACAGACAGAAACATCCCTACACTGTCACAGACAGACAGAAACATCCCTACACTGTCACAGACAACAGACAGAAACATCCCTACACTGTCACAGACAGACAGAAACATCCCTACGCTGTCACAGACAGACAGAACCATCCCTACACTGTCACAGACAGACAGAAACATCCCTACGCTGTCACAGACAGACAGAACCATCCCTACACTGTCACAGACAGACAGAAACATCCCTACACTGTCACAGACAACAGACAGAAACATCCCTACACTGTCACAGACAGACAGAAACATCCCTACGCTGTCACAGACAACAGACAGAAACATCCCTACACTGTCACAGACAGACAGAAACATCCCTACGCTGTCACAGACAGACAGAACCACCCCTACACTGTCACAGACAGACAGAAACATCCCTACGCTGTCACAGACAGACAGAACCACCCCTACACTGTCACAGACAGACAGAACCACCCCTACACTGTCACAGACAGACAGAACCATCCCTACGCTGTCACAGACAGACAGAACCACCCCTACACTGTCACAGACAGACAGAACCATCCCTACGCTGTCACAGACAGACAGAACCACCCCTACACTGTCACAGACAGACAGAAACATCCCTACGCTGTCACAGACAGACAGAAACATCCCTACGCTGTCACAGACAACAGACAGAAACATCCCTACACTGTCACAGACAGACAGAACCACCCCTACACTGTCACAGACAGACAGAAACATCCCTACACTGTCACAGACAGACAGAACCTCCCCTACACTGTCACAGACAGACAGAACCATCCCACCTCCCACTAGGACCTCCAGACCCAGTGAGCCCCTCCTGACCAGGGCGGACCCAGCACTGCTCCAGGTCCACAGAGCAGACGTCATTAATGTGAACAGAATGGAGGGTCTGTATATATTATTATTATTATTATTTAGCCACGTCTTAAATCCTTTTTGTCGTACGTCAAAATAGCAAACATGTCTGATCTACAAGCTCGCAGCTCTTGTACATTTGGCTCTTTGTGCCAAATGAATGTCTGGCTACCGTATATTTCCACAGAAGGTTTGCCGATTATGACATTATTTAATTATGTCCATAGACGATATTGATTAGATTAATAAATAAATGTCTGGCTACCGTATATTTCCACAGAAGGTTTGCCGATTATGACATTATTTAATTATGTCCATAGACGATATTGATTTGATTAAATTAGCATGACCTAAAGCATATGTACCGTACTGTGCGTGGCAGGCGTGACCTATGACCCTTGACCTAAAGCATATGTACCGTACTGTGCGTGGCAGGCGTGACCTATGACCCTTGACCTAAAGCATATGTACCGTACTGTGCATGGCAGGCGTGACCTATGACCCATGACCTAAAGCATATGTACCGTACTGTGCGTGGCAGGCGTGCTGTCGGAGCGACCTCTAGGCCAGGTGAAGCTGAGAGACGTCCCCTCCTGGCTGGCCCTCAAGACCCCCGGACGGCCCGCCGAGGTGGTGGACATGATGCGTGGAGGTATGATACTGTACACATAACGTACTGTACACCAAACACTAAATACTGTACTACAGTATACAGCAGAACCCCCGGTCACAGCGCTGAGGTGTAGACATCTGGCTGTCTACAGCAGTGGTTCCTAAACTCAAGGACCCCCACATTGATACTAATCACCCTGCAGACCCCCCAGTAGAAAAGACATGCCAGGGACCCCCCATAACACACCTTTATTGACATAGATTGACAAGCTACAACTTGTGCAAAACGCAGCAGCGAGAGTCTTAACGAAAACAAAGATGCGGGACCATAATTATCACCCCAGTTTTGGCCTCCTTGCACTGGCTCCTCCCGGTTGCTTTTAGAATAGATTTTTAAATTATTTTACTTTGTGTACAAAGCATTAAATGGCCTCGCCCCCGCCTATCTTCAGGACTCCTCAGGTCCGCCACTGCTGGCCTGCTTGAAAAGCCACAAAAAATGGCTCTGAAAAAATACGGCGAAGCAGCGTTTTCTTTCCATGGGGCCGACGGTTTGGAATAAACTTCCAATCCACCTTAGACTGGCACCCTCCCTAGATGTTTTTAAAACTCACCTTAGACCGGCACCCTCCCTAGATGTTTTTAAAACTCACCTTAGACCGGCACCCTCCCTAGATGTTTTTATAACTCAGCTTAGACTGGCACCCTCCCTAGATGTTTTTATAACTCACCTTAGACTGGCACCCTCCCTAGATGTTTTTATAACTCACCTTAGACTGGCACCCTCCCTAGATGTTTTTATAACTCAGCTTAGACTGGCACCCTCCCTAGATGTTTTTATAACTCACCTTAGACTGGCACCCTCCATAGATGTTTTTATAACTCACCTTAGACTGGCACCCTCCCTAGATGTTTTTATAACTCAGCTTAGACTGGCACCCTCCATAGATGTTTTTATAACTCACCTTAGACTGGCACCCTCCCTAGATGTTTTTAAAACTCACCTTAGACTGGCACCCTCCATAGATGTTTTTATAACTCACCTTAGACTGGCACCCTCCCTAGATGTTTTTATAACTCACCTTAGACTGGCACCCTCCCTAGATGTTTTTAAAACTCACCTTAGACTGGCACCCTCCATAGATGTTTTTAAAACTCACCTTAGACCGGCGCCCTCCCTAGATGTTTTTATAACTCACCTTAGACTGGCACCCTCCCTAGATGTTTTTATAACTCACCTTAGACTGGCACCCTCCCTAGATGTTTTTAAAACTCACCTTAGACTGGCACCCTCCATAGATGTTTTTATAACTCACCTTAGACTGGCACCCTCCCTAGATGTTTTTATAACTCACCTTAGACCGGCACCCTCCCTAGATGTTTTTATAACTCACCTTAGACTGGCACCCTCCCTAGATGTTTTTAAAACTCACCTTAGACCGGCACCCTCCCTAGATGTTTTTATAACTCACCTTAGACTGGCACCCTCCATAGATGTTTTTAAAACTCACCTTAGACTGGCACCCTCCATAGATGTTTTTAAACTCACCTTAGACTGGCACCCTCCATAGATGTTTTTATAACTCACCTTAGACTGGCACCCTCCCTAGATGTTTTTATAACTCACCTTAGACTGGCACCCTCCCTAGATGTTTTTATAACTCACCTTAGACTGGCACCCTCCATAGATGTTTTTAAAACTCACCTTAGACCGGCACCCTCCATAGATGTTTTTATAACTCACCTTAGACCGGCACCCTCCCTAGATGTTTTTATAACTCAGCTTAGACTGGCACCCTCCCTAGATGTTTTTAAAACTCACCTTAGACTGGCACCCTCCATAGATGTTTTTAAAACTCACCTTAGACTGGCACCCTCCCTAGATGTTTTTAAAACTCACCTTAGACTGGCACCCTCCATAGATGTTTTTAAAACTCACCTTAGACTGGCACCCTCCATAGATGTTTTTAAACTCACCTTAGACTGGCACCCTCCCTAGATGTTTTTATAACTCACCTTAGACTGGCACCCTCCCTAGATGTTTTTAAAACTCACCTTAGACTGGCACCCTCCCTAGATGTTTTTAAAACTCACCTTAGACTGGCACCCTCCATAGATGTTTTTATAACTCACCTTAGACTGGCACCCTCCCTAGATGTTTTTAAAACTCACCTTAGACTGGCACCCTCCATAGATGTTTTTATAACTCACCTTAGACTGGCACCCTCCCTAGATGTTTTTATAACTCACCTTAGACCGGCACCCTCCCTAGATGTTTTTATAACTCACCTTAGACTGGCACCCTCCCTAGATGTTTTTAAAACTCACCTTAGACTGGCACCCTCCATAGATGTTTTTATAACTCACCTTAGACTGGCACCCTCCATAGATGTTTTTATAACTCACCTTAGACCGGCACCCTCCATAGATGTTTTTATAACTCACCTTAGACCGGCACCCTCCCTAGATGTTTTTATAACTCAGCTTAGACTGGCACCCTCCCTAGATGTTTTTAAAACTCACCATAGACTGGCACCCTCCCTAGATGTTTTTAAACTCACCTTAGACTGGCACCCTCCATAGATGTTTTTAAAACTCACCTTAGACTGGCACCCTCCATAGATGTTTTTAAAACTCAGCTTAGACTGGCACCCTCCCTAGATGTTTTTATAACTCACCTTAGACTGGCACCCTCCCTAGATGTTTTTATAACTCACCTTAGACTGGCACCCTCCCTAGATGTTTTTATAACTCACCTTAGACTGGCACCCTCCATAGATGTTTTTATAACTCACCTTAGACTGGCACCCTCCATAGATGTTTTTATAACTCACCTTAGACTGGCACCCTCCATAGATGTTATTAAAACTCACCTTAGACTGGCACCCTCCCTAGATGTTATTAAAACTCACCTTAGACTGGCACCCTCCATAGATGTTTTTATAACTCACCTTAGACCGGCACCCTCCATAGATGTTTTTATAACTCACCTTAGACTGGCACCCTCCCTAGATGTTTTTATAACTCACCTTAGACTGGCACCCTCCATAGATGTTTTTAAAACTCACCTTAGACTGGCACCCTCCCTAGATGTTTTTATAACTCACCTTAGACTGGCACCCTCCATAGATGTTTTTATAACTCACCTTAGACCGGCACCCTCCCTAGATGTTTATAAAACTCACCTTAGACTGGCACCCTCCATAGATGTTTTTAAAACTCACCTTAGACTGGCACCCTCCATAGATGTTTTTATAACTCACCTTAGACTGGCACCCTCCATAGATGTTTTTATAACTCACCTTAGACTGGCACCCTCCATAGATGTTTTTATAACTCACCTTAGACTGGCACCCTCCATAGATGTTTTTAAGACTCACCTTAGACTGGCACCCTCCATAGATGTTTTTATAACTCACCTTAGACTGGCACCCTCCATAGATGTTTTTATAACTCACCTTAGACTGGCACCCTCCCTAGATGTTTTTATAACTCACCTTAGACTGGCACCCTCCATAGATGTTTTTATAACTCACCTTAGACTGGCACCCTCCATAGATGTTTTTAAAACTCACCTTAGACTGGCACCCTCCCTAGATGTTTTTATAACTCACCTTAGACTGGCACCCTCCCTAGATGTTTTTATAACTCACCTTAGACTGGCACCCTCCCTAGATGTTTTTATAACTCACCTTAGACTGGCACCCTCCATAGATGTTTTTATAACTCATCTTAGACTGGCACCCTCCCTAGATGTTTTTATAACTCACCTTAGACTGGCACCCTCCCTAGATGTTTTTATAACTCATCTTAGACTGGCACCCTCCCTAGATGTTTTTATAACTCACCTTAGACTGGCACCCTCCATAGATGTTTTTAAAACTCACCTTAGACTGGCACCCTCCCTAGATGTTTTTATAACTCACCTTAGACTGGCACCCTCCCTAGATGTTTTTATAACTCACCTTAGACTGGCACCCTCCCTAGATGTTTTTATAACTCACCTTAGACTGGCACCCTCCATAGATGTTTTTATAACTCACCTTAGACTGGCACCCTCCCTAGATGTTTTTATAACTCACCTTAGACTGGCACCCTCCCTAGATGTTTTTATAACTCACCTTAGACTGGCACCCTCCCTAGATGTTATTAAAACTCACCTTAGACTGGCACCCTCCCTAGATGTTATTAAAACTCACCTTAGACCGGCACCCTCCATAGATGTTTTTATAACTCACCTTAGACCGGCACCCTCCATAGATGTTTTTATAACTCACCTTAGACTGGCACCCTCCATAGATGTTTTTATAACTCACCTTAGACTGGCACCCTCCCTAGATGTTTTTATAACTCACCTTAGACTGGCACCCTCCATAGATGTTTTTAAAACTCACCTTAGACTGGCACCCTCCCTAGATGTTTATAAAACTCACCTTAGACTGGCACCCTCCATAGATGTTTTTATAACTCACCTTAGACTGGCACCCTCCATAGATGTTTTTATAACTCAGCTTAGACTGGCACCCTCCATAGATGTTTTTATAACTCACCTTAGACCGGCACCCTCCATAGATGTTTTTATAACTCACCTTAGACCGGCACCCTCCATAGATGTTTTTATAACTCACCTTAGACTGGCACCCTCCATAGATGTTTTTATAACTCACCTTAGACTGGCACCCTCCATAGATGTTTTTATAACTCACCTTAGACTGGCACCCTCCATAGATGTTTTTAAGACTCACCTTAGACTGGCACCCTCCATAGATGTTTTTATAACTCACCTTAGACTGGCACCCTCCATAGATGTTTTTATAACTCACCTTAGACTGGCTCCCTCCATAGATGTTTTTATAACTCACCTTAGACTGGCACCCTCCATAGATGTTTTTATAACTCACCTTAGACTGGCACCCTCCATAGATGTTTTTATAACTCACCTTAGACTGGCACCCTCCATAGATGTTTTTAAGACTCACCTTAGACTGGCACCCTCCATAGATGTTTTTATAACTCACCTTAGACTGGCACCCTCCATAGATGTTTTTATAACTCACCTTAGACTGGCACCCTCCATAGATGTTTTTATAACTCACCTTAGACTGGCACCCTCCATAGATGTTTTTATAACTCACCTTAGACTGGCACCCTCCATAGATGTTTTTAAGACTCACCTTAGACTGGCACCCTCCATAGATGTTTTTATAACTCACCTTAGACTGGCACCCTCCATAGATGTTTTTATAACTCACCTTAGACCGGCACCCTCCATAGATGTTTTTATAACTCACCTTAGACTGGCACCCTCCATAGATGTTTTTATAACTCACCTTAGACTGGCACCCTCCATAGATGTTTTTATAACTCACCTTAGACTGGCACCCTCCATAGATGTTTTTAAAACTCACCTTAGACTGGCACCCTCCCTAGATGTTTTTAAAACTCACCTTAGACTGGCACCCTCCATAGATGTTTATAAAACTCACCTTAGACCGGCACCCTCCCTAGATGTTTTTATAACTCAGCTTAGACTGGCACCCTCCCTAGATGTTTTTATAACTCAGCTTAGACTGGCACCCTCCCTAGATGTTTTTATAACTCACCTTAGACTGGCACCCTCCCTAGATGTTTTTATAACTCACCTTAGACTGGCACCCTCCATAGATGTTTTTATAACTCACCTTAGACTGGCACCCTCCATAGATGTTTTTATAACTCACCTTAGACTGGCACCCTCCATAGATGTTTTTATAACTCACCTTAGACTGGCACCCTCCCTAGATGTTTTTAAACTCACCTTAGACTGGCACCCTCCATAGATGTTTTTATAACTCACCTTAGACTGGCACCCTCCATAGATGTTTTTATAACTCACCTTAGACTGGCACCCTCCATAGATGTTTTTATAACTCACCTTAGACTGGCACCCTCCATAGATGTTTTTAAAACTCACCTTAGACTGGCACCCTCCCTAGATGTTTTTATAACTCAGCTTAGACTGGCACCCTCCATAGATGTTTTTATAACTCACCTTAGACTGGCACCCTCCCTAGATGTTTTTATAACTCACCTTAGACTGGCACCCTCCATAGATGTTTTTATAACTCACCTTAGACTGGCACCCTCCATAGATGTTTTTATAACTCACCTTAGACTGGCACCCTCCCTAGATGTTTTTATAACTCAGCTTAGACCGGCACCCTCCATAGATGTTTTTATAACTCACCTTAGACTGGCACCCTCCATAGATGTTTTTATAACTCACCTTAGACTGGCACCCTCCATAGATGTTTTTATAACTCACCTTAGACTGGCACCCTCCATAGATGTTTTTATAACTCACCTTAGACTGGCACCCTCCATAGATGTTTTTATAACTCACCTTAGACTGGCACCCTCCATAGATGTTTTTATAACTCAGCTTAGACTGGCACCCTCCATAGATGTTTTTATAACTCACCTTAGACTGGCACCCTCCATAGATGTTTTTATAACTCACCTTAGACTGGCACCCTCCATAGATGTTTTTATAACTCACCTTAGACTGGCACCCTCCATAGATGTTTTTATAACTCACCTTAGACCGGCACCCTCCCTAGATGTTTTTTAAACTCACCTTAGACCGGCACCCTCCCTAGATGTTTTTTAAACTCACCTTAGACCGGCACCCTCCATAGATGTTTTTATAACTCACCTTAGACCGGCACCCTCCATAGATGTTATTATAACTCACCTTAGACCGGCACCCTCCATAGATGTTTTTATAACTCACCTTAGACCGGCACCCTCCATAGATGTTATTATAACTCAGCTTAGACTGGCACCCTCCATAGATGTTTTTATAACTCAGCTTAGACTGGCACCCTCCCTAGATGTTTATAAAACTCACCTTAAGACCCACTTTTTTATTTTAGCATTTGGCTGAATCCTTTGATTTTAATCTTACTGTTTTTACCTATTTCTTTTGTCTTTTTATGCATTTCTTATGTCGTTTGGTGTTTTTTGCATTTTTTGCCTTCATTGTTATGTTGTTTGATATGTTTTATACTTTGTTGTCTTGTAAAGCACTTTGTGCTGCACTGTCATGAAAGGTGCTCTATAAATAAAGTTTATTATTATTATTATTATTATTAATATCATTATAAGAGAAGATTATTACGGCTCTAGCAGTGATTCTCAACCGGTTTCATTTCAAGGACCCCCAGTTTGACATGCATTAGTCTATACGGACCCCCCATTTAACCCATTCTGACCGGGCACGCATTTTGGTGTTGGCATCATGTTATGCTTTAGCTATTTAAAAATAGCAGACCTACAAGCTCATATCGCGCCACCGAGTGGCGCGATATGAGCTTGTAGGTCTGCTATTTTTGAAAAATCGAAGAGCGACTGACATTTTTAGAATCTGATCTCAGGTCAGAATGGGTTAATGGCATTTCTATCTCTGAGACCCAGAGCCATAAGGGTCCATTTGGTTCCTATAACTATCATTTAGCTGGTGGGACCCCCTGGAACTCCCTCCAGGACCCCTGGGGGTCCCCGGACCCCACTTTGGAAACCACTTTCCTAGAAGGACCATTTCTATGTATCTGACCTTGTGTTGTTGCTTACTGTAAATCTGTCTGGATTAACAGTCTGATAAATGCCCACATTGGACTATATATACACCTCCTAATCCTTATCCTGTCTGCCTGCCTGCCTGCCTGCCTGCCTGCCTGCCTGCCTGCCTGCCTGCCTGCCTGCCTGCCTGCCTGCCTGCCTGCCTGCCTGCCTGCCTGCCTGCCTGCCTGCCTGCCTGCCTGCCTGCCTGCCTGCCTGCCTGCCTGCCTGCCTGCCTGCCTGCCTGCCTGCCTGCCTGCCTGCCTGCCTGCCTGCCTGCCTGCCTGCCTGCCTGCCTGCCTGCCTGCCTGCCTGCCTGCCTGCCTGCCTGCCTGCCTGCCTGCCTGCCTGCCTGCCTGCCTGCCTGCCTGCCTGCCTGCCTGCCTGCCTGCCTGCCTGCCTGCCTGCCTGCCTGCCTGCCTGCCTGCCTGCCTGCCTGCCTGCCTGCCTGCCTGCCTGCCTGCCTGCCTGCCTGCCTGCCTGCCTGCCTGCCTGCCTGCCTGCCTGCCTGCCTGCCTGCCTGCCTGCCTGCCTGCCTGCCTGCCTGCCTGCCTGCCTGCCTGCCTGCCTGCCTGCCTGCCTGCCTGCCTGCCTGCCTGCCTGCCTGCCTGCCTGCCTGCCTGCCTGCCTGCCTGCCTGCCTGCCTGCCTGCCTGCCTGCCTGCCTGCCTGCCTGCCTGCCTGCCTGCCTGCCTGCCTGCCTGCCTGCCTGCCTGCCTGCCTGCCTGCCTGCCTGCCTGCCTGCCTGCCTGCCTGCCTGCCTGCCTGCCTGCCTGCCTGCCTGCCTGCCTGCCTGCCTGCCTGCCTGCCTGCCTGCCTGCCTGCCTGCCTGCCTGCCTGCCTGCCTGCCTGCCTGCCTGCCTGCCTGCCTGCCTGCCTGCCTGCCTGCCTGCCTGCCTGCCTGCCTGCCTGCCTGCCTGCCTGCCTGCCTGCCTGCCTGCCTGCCTGCCTGCCTGCCTGCCTGCCTGCCTGCCTGCCTGCCTGCCTGCCTG
Organism: Protomyctophum parallelum; assembly: GCF_964188405.1. Classification (NCBI taxonomy): domain Eukaryota; kingdom Metazoa; phylum Chordata; class Actinopteri; order Myctophiformes; family Myctophidae; genus Protomyctophum; species Protomyctophum parallelum. The sequence goes on from NC_139719.1 coordinate 44,882,157, forward strand.
CCTGCCTGCCTGCCTGCCTGCCTGCCTGCCTGCCTGCCTGCCTGCCTGCCTGCCTGCCTGCCTGCCTGCCTGCCTGCCTGCCTGCCTGCCTGCCTGCCTGCCTGCCTGCCTGCCTGCCTGCCTGCCTGCCTGCCTGCCTGCCTGCCTGCCTGCCTGCCTGCCTGCCTGCCTGCCTGCCTGCCTGCCTGCCTGCCTGCCTGCCTGCCTGCCTGCCTGCCTGCCTGCCTGCCTGCCTGCCTGCCTGCCTGCCTGCCTGCCTGCCTGCCTGCCTGCCTGCCTGCCTGCCTGCCTGCCTGCCTGCCTGCCTGCCTGCCTGCCTGCCTGCCTGCCTGCCTGCCTGCCTGCCTGCCTGCCTGCCTGCCTGCCTGCCTGCCTGCCTGCCTGCCTGCCTGCCTGCCTGCCTGCCTGCCTGCCTGCCTGCCTGCCTGCCTGCCTGCCTGCCTGCCTGCCTGCCTGCCTGCCTGCCTGCCTGCCTGCCTGCCTGCCTGCCTGCCTGCCTGCCTGCCTGCCTGCCTGCCTGCCTGCCTGCCTGCCTGCGGCCCCCTGCAGGCTGGCAGTGGTATTACAGGAAGTACATCAACGTGAGGAAAGGTGGCGTTGGGGGCGTGGCCATGATGTTGGCGGGATACTGTGCTGTCAGCTACATGTGGAGCTACCCACACATCAGTACGTTCTCTGTGTGTGTGTGTGTGTGTGTGTGGGGGGGGGGGGATACCAGAAGACTCACCCCGGTGCGTGCCCTGTTTTTCCTCCCGGAATTGTCACCAGTGAGGGGGACAACTTTGTAATATGCTATTGGCTGTTTGTATTCTTTTTGGACAAATATAAAAAGATTCTCCTGTAGAAAGGCTATATTATTTTATTTTATATTATTGATTATGTACCACTCAAATGGTACCTCGTCAGATAATCCCCACATATCCTACAACAACAGACTTCACTGTAGTAGCTTTTCATAAATTATATTTGTACTTAGGCTGTTCTGCTGTCATGAAAGTTTATAGTTAGAGAAATTCAAAGTCCAGCCGTCTGCTGTCCAGCCTCTCCCACCAACCCCTCACTGGGGAAAGTAGTCTGATCTGGGTACAATAACAATTTAGGTATTATTTATCAGACACTCTTGATCCAGAGGGAGTTACAGTAAGCAGGAACAATACATGGCAATACATGAAATACATAAAAAGTAATTAAGAATCATAAGAAAGCTGAGAACCTAATATGGTCTTATGGAAACGTCATGTTTGTCTAAAGTGTTTAAGATTTGGGGCTTAATCCTTTTTCTAAGAACCTAATATCTACGATGGGTGTTTCCTAACCGAGGGCTCTGAATGCCCACACTAGTTTAACCCATTCTGACCTGAGATCAGATTCATACGAGGTTTCCGCCGGACAAACACTGGGTCTGATTAACCCATTCTGACCTGAGATCAGATTCTAGAAATGTCAGTCGCTCTTCGATTTTTCAAAAATAGCAGACCTACAAGCTCGTATCGCGCCACTCGGTGGCGTGCTATGAGCTTGTAGATCTGCTATTTTTAAATGGCTAAAGCATAACATGATGCTGACACCAAAATGGGTGCCCGGTCAGAATGGGTTAATAAACAGGGCTCTGATTGGGCAATTTGTCACTTAGATCAGGGCTTTTCAACATTTCTATACCTACCGATTACCAACACAGACAATATCTGTCTCTCCAAGTACCACCACAGAATATATCTGTCTCTAAAAGTACCACCACAGAATATATCTGTCTCTAAAAGTACCTCCACAGAATATATCTGTCTCTAAAAGTACCACCACAGAATATATCTGTCTCTAAAAGTACCACCACAGAATATATCTGTCTCTAAAAGTACCACCACAGAATATATCTGTCTCTAAAAGTACCACCACAGAATATATCTGTCTCTCAAAGTACCACCACAGAATATATCTGTCTCTAAAAGTACCACCACAGAATATATCTGTCTCTATAAAGTACCACCACAGAATATATCTGTCTCTAAAAGTACCACCACAGAATATATCTGTCTCTAAAAATACCACCACAGAATATATCTGTCTCTCAAAGTACCACCACAGAATATATCTGTCTCTCAAAGTACCACCACAGAATATATCTGTCTCTAAAAGTACCACCACAGAATATATCTGTCTCTAAAAGTACCAACACAGACAATATCTGTCTCTAAAAGTACCAACACAGACAATATCTGTCTCTAAAAGTACCAACACAGACAATATCTGTCTCTCCAGGTACCACCACAGAATATATCTGTCTCTAAAAGTACCACCACAGACAATATCTGTCTCTATAAAGTACCACCACAGAATATATCTGTCTCTAAAAGTACCACCACAGAATATATCTGTCTCTAAAAGTACCACCACAGAATATATCTGTCTCTAAAAGTACCACCACAGAATATATCTGTCTCTAAAAGTACCACCACAGAATATATCTGTCTCTAAAAGTACCAACACAGACAATATCTGTCTCTAAAAGTACCACCACTGAATATATCTGTCTCTAAAAGTACCACCACAGAATATATCTGTCTCTAAAAGTACCACCACTGAATATATCTGTCTCTAAAAGTACCACCACTGAATATGAATATATCTGTCTCTAAAAGTACCACCACTGAATATATCTGTCTCTAAAAGTACCACCACTGAATATATCTGTCTCTAAAAGTACCACCACAGAATATATCTGTCTCTATAAAGTACCACCACAGAATATATCTGTCTCTAAAAGTACCACCACAGAATATATCTGTCTCTAAAAAGTACCACCACAGAATATATCTGTCTCTAAAAGTACCACCACAGAATATATCTGTCTCTAAAAGTACCACCACAGAATATATCTGTCTCTAAAAGTACCACCACAGAATATATCTGTCTCTAAAAGTACCACCACTGAATATATCTGTCTCTAAAAGTACCACCACAGAATATATCTGTCTCTAAAAGTACCACCACAGAATATATCTGTCTCTAAAAGTACCACCACTGAATATATCTGTCTCTAAAAGTACCACCACAGAATATATCTGTCTCTAAAAGTACCTCCACAGAATATATCTGTCTCTAAAAGTACCACCACAGAATATATCTGTCTCTATAAAGTACCACCACAGAATATATCTGTCTCTAAAAGTACCTCCACAGAATATATCTGTCTCTAAAAGTACCACCACAGAATATATCTGTCTCTATAAAGTACCACCACAGAATATATCTGTCTCTATAAAGTACCACCACCACAGAATATATCTGTCTCTAAAAAGTACCACCACAGAATATATCTGTCTCTAGAAGTACCACCACAGAATATATCTGTCTCTAAAAGTACCACCACTGAATATATCTGTCTCTAAAAGTACCACCACAGAATATATCTGTCTCTAAAAGTACCACCACTGAATATATCTGTCTGTAAAAGTACCACCACAGAATATATCTGTCTCTAAAAGTACCACCACTGAATATATCTGTCTCTAAAAGTACCACCACAGAATATATCTGTCTCTAAAAAGTACCACCACTGAATATATCTGTCTCTAAAAGTACCACCACAGAATATATCTGTCTCTAAAAGTACCACCACAGAATATATCTGTCTCTAAAAGTACCACCACTGAATATATCTGTCTCTAAAAGTACCACCACAGAATATATCTGTCTCTAAAAGTACCTCCACAGAATATATCTGTCTCTAAAAGTACCACCACAGAATATATCTGTCTCTATAAAGTACCACCACAGAATATATCTGTCTCTAAAAGTACCTCCACAGAATATATCTGTCTCTAAAAGTACCACCACAGAATATATCTGTCTCTATAAAGTACCACCACAGAATATATCTGTCTCTATAAAGTACCACCACAGAATATATCTGTCTCTAAAAGTACCACCACAGAATATATCTGTCTCTAGAAGTACCACCACAGAATATATCTGTCTCTATAAAGTACCACCACAGAATATATCTGTCTCTATAAAGTACCACCACAGAATATATCTGTCTCTATAAAGTACCACCACAGAATATATCTGTCTCTAAAAGTACCACCACAGAATATATCTGTCTCTAAAAGTACCACCACAGAATGTATCTGTCTCTAAAAGTACCACCACAGAATATATCTGTCTCTATAAAGTACCACCACAGAATATATCTGTCTCTAAAAGTACCACCACAGAATATATCTGTCTCTATAAAGTACCACCACAGAATATATCTGTCTCTATAAAGTACCACCACAGAATATATCTGTCTCTATAAAGTACCACCACAGAATATATCTGTCTCTATAAAGTACCACCACAGAATATATCTGTCTCTAAAAGTACCAACACAGAATATATCTGTCTCTATAAAGTACCACCACAGAATATATCTGTCTCTAAAAGTACCAACACAGAATATATCTGTCTCTATAAAGTACCACCACAGAATATATCTGTCTCTATAAAGTACCACCACAGAATATATCTGTCTCTATAAAGTACCACCACAGAATATATCTGTCTCTAAAAGTACCACCACAGAATATATCTGTCTCTAAAAGTACCACCACAGAATATATCTGTCTCTATAAAGTACCACCACAGAATATATCTGTCTCTAAAAGTACCACCACAGAATATATCTGTCTCTAAAAGTACCAACACAGACAATATCTGTCTCTAAAAGTACCACCACAGAATATATCTGTCTCTAAAAGTACCAACACAGAATATATCTGTCTCTAAAAGTACCACCACAGAATATATCTGTCTCTAAAAGTACCACCACAGAATATATCTGTCTCTCCAGGTACCACCACAGAATATATCTGTCTCTATAAAGTACCACCACAGAATATATCTGTCTCTAAAAGTACCACCACAGAATATATCTGTCTCTAAAAGTACCAACACAGAATATATCTGTCTCTATAAAGTACCACCACAGAATATATCTGTCTCTATAAAGTACCACCACAGAATATATCTGTCTCTATAAAGTACCACCACAGAATATATCTGTCTCTAAAAGTACCACCACAGAATATATCTGTCTCTAAAAGTACCACCACAGAATATATCTGTCTCTATAAAGTACCACCACAGAATATATCTGTCTCTAAAAGTACCACCACAGAATATATCTGTCTCTAAAAGTACCAACACAGACAATATCTTTCTCTCCAAGTACCACCACAGAATATATCTGTCTCTAAAAGTACCACCACAGAATATATCTGTCTCTAAAAGTACCACCACAGAATATATCTGTCTCTAAAAGTACCACCACAGAATATATCTGTCTCTAAAAGTACCACCACAGAATATATCTGTCTCTAAAAGTACCACCACAGAATATATCTGTCTCTAGAAGTACCACCACAGAATATATCTGTCTCTGAAAGTACCACCACAGAATATATCTGTCTCTGAAAGTACCACCACAGAATATATCTGTCTCTAGAAGTACCACCACAGAATATATCTGTCTCTAAAAGTACCACCACAGAATATATCTGTCTCTAAAAGTACCACCACAGAATATATCTGTCTCTAAAAGTACCACCACAGAATATATCTGTCTCTAGAAGTACCACCACAGAATATATCTGTCTCTAAAAGTACCACCACAGAATATATCTGTCTCTAAAAGTACCACCACAGAATATATCTGTCTCTAAAAGTACCAACACAGAATATATCTGTCTCTAAAAGTACCACCACAGAATATATCTGTCTCTAAAAGTACCACCACAGAATATATCTGTCTCTAAAAGAACCACCACAGAATATATCTGTCTCTAAAAGTACCTCCACAGAATATATCTGTCTCTAAAAGTACCACCACAGAATATATCTGTCTCTAAAAGTACCTCCACAGAATATATCTGTCTCTAAAAGTACCAACACAGAATATATCTGTCTCTAAAAGTACCAACACAGAATATATCTGTCTCTAAAAGTACCACCACAGAATATATCTGTCTCTCAAAGTACCACCACAGAATATATCTGTCTCTAAAAGTACCACCACAGAATATATCTGTCTCTATAAAGTACCACCACAGAATATATCTGTCTCTAAAAAGTACCACCACAGAATATATCTGTCTCTAAAAGTACCACCACAGAATATATCTGTCTCTATAAAGTACCACCACAGAATATATCTGTCTCTATAAAGTACCACCACAGAATATATCTGTCTCTAAAAAGTACCACCACAGAATATATCTGTCTCTAAAAGTACCACCACAGAATATATCTGTCTCTATAAAGTACCACCACAGAATATATCTGTCTCTATAAAGTACCACCACAGAATATATCTGTCTCTAAAAGTACCACCACAGAATATATCTGTCTCTAAAAGTACCACCACAGAATATATCTGTCTCTATAAAGTACCACCACAGAATATATCTGTCTCTAAAAGTACCACCACAGAATATATCTGTCTCTAAAAGTACCACCACAGAATATATCTGTCTCTAAAAGTACCTCCACAGAATATATCTGTCTCTAAAAGTACCACCACAGAATATATCTGTCTCTTAAAGTACCACCACAGAATATATCTGTCTCTAAAAGTACCACCACAGAATATATCTGTCTCTATAAAGTACCACCACAGAATATATCTGTCTCTAAAAGTACCACCACAGAATATATCTGTCTCTAAAAGTACCTCCACAGAATATATCTGTCTCTAAAAGTACCACCACAGAATATATCTGTCTCTAAAAGTACCACCACAGAATATATCTGTCTCTAAAAGTACCTCCACAGAATATATCTGTCTCTAAAAGTACCACCACAGAATATATCTGTCTCTAAAAAGTACCTCCACAGAATATATCTGTCTCTAAAAGTACCACCACAGAATATATCTGTCTCTATAAAGTACCACCACAGAATATATCTGTCTCTAAAAGTACCACCACAGAATATATCTGTCTCTAAAAGTACCAACACAGACAATATCTGTCTCTATAAAGTACCACCACAGAATATATCTGTCTCTAAAAGTACCACCACAGAATATATCTGTCTCTAAAAGTACCACCACAGAATATATCTGGCTCTAAAAGTACCACCACAGAATATATCTGTCTCTAAAAGTACCACCACAGAATATATCTGTCTCTATAAAGTACCACCACAGAATATATCTGTCTCTAAAAGTACCACCACAGAATATATCTGTCTCTAAAAGTACCTCCACAGAATATATCTGTCTCTAAAAGTACCACCACAGAATATATCTGTCTCTAAAAAGTACCTCCACAGAATATATCTGTCTCTAAAAGTACCACCACAGAATATATCTGTCTCTATAAAGTACCACCACAGAATATATCTGTCTCTAAAAGTACCACCACAGAATATATCTGTCTCTAAAAGTACCTCCACAGAATATATCTGTCTCTCAAAGTACCACCACAGAATATATCTGTCTCTAAAAGTACCACCACCACAAAAGAAAATTGTAGGCCTCAATATCAGCTAGAGTGCTATATTATAGTCACCAATGTACACAGTTTTGTACAAATATTATAATTCTGCTGCTCTGACAAAACTCTGTCTAATCACTAATCGGCACAACTGATGATATTTCCAACGTGATTAATCCGTCCTCTTTTAAGATGTTAGAAATGACTTCGGTGAACCAGGGGAGGCGAGGGACGTCAGGACAGCGCTCTATACTGTCCATTCTATCGCTGTTTTACTATTGGTACCGCATTGTGCCGAATATAACACGACTGATTATAAGACCACACCAAAAATAACATTGAATGTCAAATAGTCTCTCTAGTCCCTGATTATAACACCACCCTGTTTTATAGGAATATTACATTGGAAACTAACGTAGTCTTTCTATTCAGACCAAAAGGGTGATTTAATTGGTGTGTTTTTAATGTGTTTCAGAGCGAGACCGCTGGAGGAAGTACCATTAGAGAAGAGTGGTTCGTTAACTTCGTTCTACGCAACGGAGCAGAGAAGAGAACACAGCAGATGGTGGATCGAAGGAGGCCTGTCGTTGTCCCACAGATTAGCAACGCTAACCGTCCCAGGACATCCACAACGCTGTACACTCTGCTTAACAGAGTGTGGGTTCACCCATATATACACCGTTTTAGACTTAGTCCAGGCGTCTTTTTCTGGGGGTTTTACCTGCGCGGCTGCAACTTGACGCATCGGCCCAAAAATAAAAAAACGGAAACGCTTTGCCAAGTTGTAGCCGTTAACACGCGAGCTTCATGTTCCATCAACCAGCTGTTTAAAAACCCAGGAAGAGACTCCTGCTCTAAGCGCCATCTTGCCGCGTCTTCTGCCGTATATATCTGCGTAGTATCCTCAGCAGAGATATATATTGTGAGGATTGATACCAACAGCGAGAAGCAGAACCAGGGTTTGAGCCCAAATATGGCACCCATTTATTTAAACAAAGGTTAAATAGGCAAAACAATAATTATAACTCAGTCAGCTCGTCAGGGGCAAAGAGCAACTAATAATGTTCAGTGGGAATAAACTCAAATGTTCTTCTTCATCTCGGGTAGGGTCCTTCCCCGGGTCCGCAGATATAGATACAGTCTTACTTTAGAATCCCTTTCCCTAGTGAGGGGGGTCTACTGTTATAGTCTTCCAATTTACAAGCTTCGCTTGAACGCCTCCTGTCCAGCCGAGCCCAACGGCATCAGATATCAGAGCATCAGAGCGTCAGCCTACGAGGTAGGAAAACAGACAGTCAGTCTAATGCGACATTTCATCATACTGTTAGTGAGGGAATGTAGACTCGCTTACCGCTAGAACCGCACGCCACCATCACCGGAGAGAGCTGTCGGCGAGAGCAACGAGACGGAGTCCTTTTATTTGTTTGCGAGGCTGCGCAGGTGTTGCTCATCTGAAGGTTTCCGTCAGGTCATTTGGGACGTACCTGCCTCCGACTACGTGGCCCAGCCCTCGGTGCTTCGCTCCGCCTCGCTCGCTCGCTCGCTCTCTCTCCGGGGCGGCGCCGCTGTGGCGCACGGTCCCGCCGCGAGACGCCACAATATATATATATCTGCGTAGTATCCTCAGCAAAGAACGCTCAGCTATTCAAATAAGAGCTGTTGTGACACCAGCATATCGTGGCTGTTTGGTGTAAAAATGGTAAATGGTGCATTTATATATATATTTATATATATAGCGCCTTCATCCAAGGCGCTTTACTTGGATTGTGCATTACATTCACCCATTCACAGCGGTGGCTCAGCGGTAGAGTGGCTGGATGGTAACCGCAAGGTTGCCAGTTCGAACCCTGTGGGCTCCCCCAGAGTTACTGTCGAAGTGTCCTTGAGCAAGACACTGAACCCCTAATTGCTCCCGATGTGCAGGTTGGTGCCTTGCATGGTTTCCGCTGCCATCGGTGTATGAATGTGTGTGTGAATGGGTGAATGTAATGCACAATCTATGTAAAGCGCCTTGGATAAAGGCGCTATATAAATGCACCATTTACCATTTACACACACACACAAATGGCAGATCTACAAGCTCAAAACACGCTTGTAGATCGGCTATTTTCGCGACACTCTTGTCTTGTGACGAAGTATGGCATTGACACAAAGCATTTAAATGTTGCCCGACAGCCCAACCAACGATATGCAAATGAAGAGGGCTGGTGAGATAGAATGTGAAGCATGTTCAACTAACCTTATTGTGTTTCATGTTTCTGACTACTGCACACCACATACACACTGTCTTTATTTACTTTATGTTGACTGTAAAAGGGAGCTTTACCCCCCCCCCACCCACCCCCCCGTGCAAGCTATGAAACAGTTGTTTTATATTAGTTATATAATTAGTACCATATTATACTGCTATTGTCTTTAAGTAGATTTGAGTCCAGTATGTACACAGTATTGTACTGTGGTGTGTGTGCCTGTGTGGCGCCACTAGGTGGCACTGTTGGATCAGTTTAAACAAGGGTTGTTATTTTTCCTATGGAGGCATTAGAGCTGCTGTCATCCAATCAGATGTCTCCATGAGACATTAAGAGCTGGTTCTATCCAATCAGAAGGTTTACATGAGACATTAAGAGCTGGTTTTATCCAATCAGATTGTTTACATCCAGTGTAAATGCAGCCAGTCAGTCACATGATGTTATTGTTTAATGCGCTCCCTGTGTGCGTGTGCGTGTGCATGAGTGCGTGAATGGACTAGCAGTGGAAACCAGACTGGAACCAAATATGTGATTGTATTCAAAAAAATGAATTTATTATTTCCTTTCTTTGCTGCTGTAGTGAACAACACACATTAGCTACAAATTAACAACTGACAGTTTTGGTTTTTTTCAACGCCACTTTTTGCCAACATAATAAAAAATAACTTCCCATTTTCTGGTGTTTTTTCTTTTTTTTCTTTTTTTTTTTTACAATATTTTTCTCCTTACAAAAATTATAAATATCTTGTTTTCTTTTCACTTGTCATTATTTTTTCCATACAAAACAAACTATAATACAACTAAAGTGAAGACGTAGGAAACTAAAACATCAACTCAACGGTGAAAACAGTAGCAGAAATGTAAAAAATAAAATAATCTAAATCTCAACAGAGGAACAAAGAGAATTAAAAAGTGTAAATTATATCAGAGCCTCTCAGACACCCTGTACGTACAACACACACACACCTCTGTGCACGGCTCTGTGCACGTGTGAAAACATCATCATGGGTCCTTAAGAAACATAACATAAGAAACGATATAAGTTACAAGCTCTGGTGACGCCCGGGGAAAGAGCTCCGTTCATGTCAATGATTCACCACCTCCATAAAGCAGAACGGTTTCATTCACTGATGTTGGGCTCATGTTGTGTAAGTGGTTGATGTTGGGCTCATGTTGTGTAAGTGGTTGCCAAGCGTGGTTGTGCGCTGGCCTTAAAGTAGTCAATTCTAACGCAAAGTGACTTTGAAGGACCCCCCCCCCATAACTCCAACAGTGTACAGATGGAACCAAAGGGACCTTTAGTTCTACACCCTTGTGGTTACAGACCGTAACTACGGTTTAATTAAATGGGGAGCCACTAGTCAGATGCTGTGGACCAGGTAGATGCTGTGGACCAGGTAGATGCTGAACCAGGTAGATGCTGTGGTGTTGTGTTTCTAGAGTCAGATGCTGTGGACCAGGTGTCTGTGGACCAGGTGTTGACCAGGTGTCTGTGGACCAGGTGTTGACCAGGTGTCTGTGGACCAGGTGTCTGTGGACCAGGTGTTGACCAGGTGTCTGTGGACCAGGTGTTGACCAGGTGTCTGTGGACCAGGTGTTGACCAGGTGTCTGTGGACCAGGTGTCTGTGGACCAGGTGTCTGTGGACCAGGTGTCTGTGGACCAGGTGTTGACCAGGTGTCTGTGGACCAAGTGTCTGTGGACCAGGTGTTGACCAGGTGTCTGTGGACCAGGTGTTGACCAGGTGTATGTGGACCAGGTGTCTGTGGACCAGGTGTCTGTGGACCAGGTGTCTGTGGACCAGGTGTTGACCAGGTGTCTGTGGACCAGGTGTTGACCAGGTGTTGACCAGGTGTCTGTGGACCAGGTGTTGACCAGGTGTCTGTGGACCAGGTGTTGACCAGGTGTCTGTGGACCAGGTGTTGACCAGGTGTATGTGGACCAGGTGTCTGTGGACCAGGTGTCTGTGGACCAGGTGTTGGCCAGGTGTCTGTGGACCAGGTGTCTGTAGACCAGGTGTCTGTGGACCAGGTGTTGACCAGGTGTCTGTGGACCAGGTGTCTGTGGACCAGGTGTCTGTGGACCAGGTGTTGACCAGGTGTCTGTGGACCAGGTGTTGACCAGGTGTCTGTGGACCAGGTGTTGACCAGGTGTCTGTGGACCAGGTGTTGACCAGGTGTATGTGGACCAGGTGTCTGTGGACCAGGTGTTGGCCAGGTGTCTGTGGACCAGGTGTTGACCAGGTGTCTGTGGACCAGGTGTTGACCAGGTGTCTGTGGACCAGGTGTTGACCAGGTGTATGTGGACCAGGTGTCTGTGGACCAGGTGTTGGCCAGGTGTCTGTGGACCAGGTGTTGACCAGGTGTCTGTGGACCAGGTGTTGACCAGGTGTCTGTGGACCAGGTGTTGACCAGGTGTCTGTGGACCAGGTGTCTGTGGACCAGGTGTTGACCAGGTGTTGACCAGGTGTCTGTAGACCAGGTGTCTGTGGACCAGGTGTTGACCAGGTGTCTGTGGACCAGGTGTTGACCAGGTGTCTGTGGACCAGGTGTCTGTGGACCAGGTGTTGACCAGGTGTTGACCAGGTGTCTGTGGACCAGGTGTCTGTGGACCAGGTGTTGACCAGGTGTCTGTGGACCAGGTGTCTGTGGACCAGGTGTCTGTGGACCAGGTGTCTGTGGACCAGGTGTGGACCAGGTGTCTGTGGACCAGGTGTTGACCAGGTGTCTGTGGACCAGGTGTCTGTGGACCAGGTGTTGACCAGGTGTCTGTGGACCAGGTGTCTGTGGACCAGGTGTCTGTGGACCAGGTGTAGACCAGGTGTCTGTGGACCAGGTGTTGACCAGGTGTAGACCAGGTGTCTGTGGACCAGGTGTAGACCAGGTGTCTGTAGACCAGGTGTCTGTGGACCAGGTGTTGACCAGGTGTCTGTGGACCAGGTGTTGACCAGGTGTCTGTGGACCAGGTGTCTGTGGACCAGGTGTAGACCAGGTGTCTGTGGACCAGGTGTCTGTGGACCAGGTGTAGACCAGGTGTCTGTGGACCAGGTGTCTGTAGACCAGGTGTCTGTAGACCAGGTGTCTGTGGACCAGGTGTCTGTAGACCAGGTGTCTGTGGACCAGGTGTAGACCAGGTGTCTGTAGACCAGGTGTCTGTAGACCAGGTGTCTGTGGACCAGGTGTCTGTAGACCAGGTGTCTGTGGACCAGGTGTCTGTGGACCAGGTGTCTGTAGACCAGGTGTCTGTAGACCAGGTGTCTGTGGACCAGGTGCCTGTAGACCAGGTGTCTGTGGACCAGGTGTCTGTGGACCAGGTGTCTGTGGACCAGGTGTCTGTAGACCAGGTGTCTGTAGACCAGGTGTCTGTAGACCAGGTGTTGTGTTTCTACATACAGGGTTGTCTTTAAAAGCAGAGGCTGAGCTTCAGGCAGGATGTGGTGGCCAATGGCATGATTTAAAACAAACAGTGTTCCCTCTCTCTCTCCTATACAAGGCCTTAGTCTCTCTCCCTCTCTCTCTCTCACCTATACAAGGCCTTAGTCTCTCTCCCTCTCTCTCTCCTATACAAGGCCTTAGTCTCTCTCCCTCTCTCTCTCCTATACAAGGCTTTAGTCTCTCTCCCTCTCTCTCTCTCCTATACAAGGCCTTTAGTCTCTCTCCCTCTCTCTCTCCTATACAAGGCTTTAGTCTCTCTCCCTCTCTCTCTCTCCTATACAAGGCCTTAGTCTCTCTCTCTCTCTCTCCTATACAAGGCCTTTAGTCTCTCTCCCTCTCTCTCTCTCTCTCTCTCTCCTATACAAGGCCTTAGTCTCTCTCTCCCTCTCTCTCTCCTATACAAGGCCTTAGTCTCTCTCCCTCTCTCTCTCCTATACAAGGCCTTTAGTCTCTCTCCCTCTCTCTCTCACCTATACAAGGCCTTAGTCTCTCTCCCTCTCTCTCTCTCTCCTATACAAGGCCTTTAGTCTCTCTCCCTCTCTCTCTCCTATACAAGGCCTTAGTCTCTCCCTCTCTCTCTCTCCTATACAAGGCCTTTAGTCTCTCTCTCTCTCTCTCTCCTATACAAGGCCTTTAGTCTCTCTCTCTCTCTCTCTCCTATACAAGGCCTTAGTCTCTCTCCCTCTCTCTCTCTCACCTATACAAGGCCTTTAGTCTCTCTCCCTCTCTCTCTCCTATACAAGGCCTTAGTCTCTCTCCCTCTCTCTCTCCTATACAAGGCCTTTAGTCTCTCTCTCTCTCTCTCTCTCTCCTATACAAGGCCTTTAGTCTCTCTCTCTCTCTCTCACCTATACAAGGCCTTAGTCTCTCTCTCTCTCTCTCTCTCCTATACAAGGCCTTTAGTCTCTCTCCCTCTCTCTCTCCTATACAAGGCCTTTAGTCTCTCTCTCTCTCTCTCCTATACAAGGCCTTTAGTCTCTCTCCCTCTCCTATACAAGGCCTTTAGTCTCTCTCCCTCTCTCTCTCTCTCTCTCCTATACAAGGCCTTAGTCTCTCTCTCCCTCTCTCTCTCCTATACAAGGCCTTAGTCTCTCTCTCTCTCTCCTATACAAGGCCTTAGTCTCTCTCTCCCTCTCTCTCTCCTATACAAGGCCTTAGTCTCTCTCCCTCTCTCTCTCCTATACAAGGCCTTAGTCTCTCTCTCCCTCTCTCTCTCCTATACAAGGCCTTAGTCTCTCTCCCTCTCTCTCTCCTATACAAGGCCTTTAGTCTCTCTCCCTCTCTCTCTCTCCTATACAAGGCCTTAGTCTCTCTCTCTCTCTCTCTCTCCTATACAAGGCCTTTAGTCTCTCTCCCTCTCTCTCTCCTATACAAGGCCTTTAGTCTCTCTCTCTCTCTCTCACCTATACAAGGCCTTTAGTCTCTCTCTCTCTCTCTCTCCTATACAAGGCCTTTAGTCTCTCTCCCTCTCTCTCTCCTATACAAGGCCTTAGTCTCTCCCTCTCTCTCTCTCCTATACAAGGCCTTAGTCTCTCTCCCTCTCTCTCTCTCTCCTATACAAGGCCTTTAGTCTCTCTCCCTCTCTCTCTCCTATACAAGGCCTTTAGTCTCTCTCCCTCTCTCTCTCTCCTATACAAGGCCTTTAGTCTCTCTCTCTCTCT
>NC_139719.1:44906974-44966974 GCF_964188405.1 Protomyctophum parallelum
TTCTTCAGAACGTGAGTCGCCACAGCCTCAAACTCCTCGTCCACTGTCGACACAAAGACAAGCTTGTAGATCTACTATTTTTTGAAAAATCCTGAACAATTCTCTCACAGCGAACGTTTTCAACTGAAGTCTTTTGCTTCTGGGGGTCCCTGATATAAAACATCTTTCAGATGGGGGGTCCCTGATATATATATATATATATATATATATATATTTGAGCGCCACTGATTCTCAAAAAACTGCCAGGATTTAGAAGACACTTGTAGAATCTGGTCTCAGTTTAAGTAAGGGCCTTTCTTATTGGCTAGTGGGCGGCACCTCGTTAAAAGGTACACAGGTGGCCTCGTTAGGGCAGTCTAAAGGAGACACTGCTCCAGGTAAGACGTGTTCCTCACCATGAGACAGACTGTATGTTATGTTTATTGTTCACTGTGATGAATACATGCTAAATGTACAGTACCCACATGAAGTAGTGATGCTTTGTACAGGTTTTCAATGAGGTGTTTTTGGACATAACAAAACACAAGCTGCTGCAGACATGCTGAGGCTCGGCTGTGGTTGTTACACCAAAAGCAGTGACTTAGAGAGAGTTGTGTGTATTCTTACCTTACCAGGTACATTAACCCCCTTTTGGTGTTAGCATTATGTTATGCTTTAGCTATTGAAAAATAGCAGATCTACAAGCTCATAGGTCTGCTATTTTTTGAACGACTGACATAGAAACATAGTTTTTTCAGAAAACTGTCAGGATGTACGTAGAAGACATTTCTAGAATCTGATCTCAGGTCAAAATGGGTTAATATTGTTTTATTTCATTGTATTGTATTGTTATGTTTATTGATAGTTAGAGCAGGGGGGGGGGGCCTTGGCGGTTGGAACCCCCTGGTGTCTCCCAGTTAGAAGTAGCCAGAGCCACAGAGTAAGACAGAGTTAGGACATTTGGGCTGTATTTTGTGTGTCTTAAGTACCAGGTCTTATTCCCTAACTTGAGTAAACTAAAGACCAGGATCAATGCCATTTGGCTATTCTGAGTGGCCAAAGAGCATTGACCACGCCTCCAGGTTAGGGAATAAGACCTGGTACTTAAGACACGCAAAATACATGCCCTTTGTGTCATGAAAGTCCACCGTAGACATGTTGTTATGAGCTACTTTCTGTCAGGAGATTCTGTGCATGTGATTCATTTTCAAAGTGTTGGATTTTGAAGCGCTCGTTTTTATTAACGGGTCGCACTGCTGCCTGGAAACAGGCGGTACACAGGGCCGTTCAGTGACGTACGACGAGTGCTTCCAAACTCCAGCACTTAGAAAAAGAATGTGGGATTGATTCTATGCTGGAACTGTTTCCACCGTGACCCAACACGGATGGATGGATAATAACCCATTCTGACCTGAGATCAGATTCTAAAAATGTCAGTCGTTCTTCGATTTTTCAAAAAATAGCAGACCTACAAGCTCATAGCGCGCCACTCGGTGGCGCGATATGAGCTTGTAGGTCTGCTGTTTTTCAATAGCTAAAGCATAACATGATGCTAACACCAAAATGGGTTCCCATTCAGAATGGGATAATAATAATAATAATAATAATAATAAAACTTTATTTGTATAGCACCTTTCATGACATGAAATGCAGCTCAAAGTGCTTTACAGAACAACGGAGAAAAAATAAAATAAAAGCAAGGCATAAACATTTTCTTTTTAAAGCAGTAATGCAATACAGTGAGGACATGAATAACAGAAAATAAAAGATCAATTAAAAGCAAAGGGTGTAGAAGTGGGTCTTGAGCTGAGCTTTAAACATGTCTACAGTACAGAGGCTGCCTGTCGAAGGTACAGTGGGTGGTGTTGTTTTTGGCAGCAAATTTCTATTTTAGTTTTAGTCATAGTCTTTGGACTGAAACTTCATTTAGTTTTAGTCACATTTTAGTCACCTGGAATGTCTTAGTGTTAGTCTAGTTTTAGTCGACTAAATGTCATAAGATTTTAGTCAACTAAATCTACAGTTGATTTAGTCGACTAAAATGTATTTTGGTGGGCCTAGATGCCGTCGTAATGAGTGTTTTTACACTTGCTGAAAATAGCCGATCTACAAGCTCTCAACGCGTCGCGTTGTGAGCTTGTAGATCGGCTATTTTCAGCATGCAACCAAGTGTAAAATGACTTATACTGGATCTCTTGTCCACTGGTCCCTTCCTAACATTTTAGTCTAGTTTTTATTTGTCGACGGAATTGTCAGTATATTTAGTCTTAGTTTTAGTCATCGTAGCTTAGTTTTCATTTAGTTTCCATTTAGTTTTCGTCAGTGAAAATAGGTAGTCGACGAACATTTTCCGTCTTAGTTTTAGTCGAGGAAAACACTTGACGGACGTAAAGGTGATCTTACCGTGAGAGAACTCGTCTGCGCTGTAAAGGTGATCTTACCGTGAGAGAACTCGTCTGCGCTGTAAAGGTGATCTTACCGTGAGAGAACTCGTCTGCGCTGTAAAGGTGATCTTACCGTGAGAGAACTCGTCTGCGCTGGGCGGCGCTGTAATCTTACCGTGAGAGAACTCGTCTGCGCTGTAAAGGTGATCTTACCGTGAGAGAACTCGTCTGCGCTGGGCGGCGCTGTAATCTTACCGTGAGAGAACTCGTCTGCGCTGGGCGGCGCTGTAATCTTACCGTGAGAGAACTCGTCGGCGCTGGGCGGCGCTGTAATCTTACCGTGAGAGAACTCGTCTGCGCTGGGCGGTGCTGTGATCTTACCGTGAGAGAACTCGTCTGCGCTGTGATCTTACCGTGAGAGAACTCGTCTGCGCTGGGCGGCGCTGTAATCTTACCGTGAGAGAACTCGTCTGCGCTGGGCGGCGCTGTGATCTTACCGTGAGAGAACTCGTCTGCGCTGGGCGGCGCTGTAATCTTACCGTGAGAGAACTCGTCTGCGCTGGGCGGCGCTCCGCTGAACACGTGGTAGGGGAGGAGCCTCAGCAGGGCGTCGTCCAATGAGGTGAAGCGCCTGCGGTCCGAGTTGTCCACTCCGGCGTGGTCCTTCCGTAGCTGCTGCAGGATCCTGATTGGACGAGGAGGAGGAGGAGGGGGCGGGGCAGAGACACACCGTATTGTTGGACATGGTGATCCAAATGGCAGATCTACAAGCTCGTATAGCGCGGCACTTTATCCCATTCTGACCTGAGATCAGATTCATACGAGGTTTCCGCCGGACACACACTGGTCTGATGAACCCATTCTGACCTGAGATCAGATTAAAAAAAATGTCAGTCGTTCTTCGATTTTTCAAAAAATAGCAGACCTACAAGCTCGTATCGCGCCACTCGGTGGCGCGATATGAGCTTGTAGATCTGCTATTTTTCAATAGCTAAAGCATAACATGATGCTGACACCAAAATGGGTGCCCGGTCAGAATGGGTTATACAAGCTTGTAGATCTGCTATTTCTTTGGAAAAATGGTGGTGCAAATCTTTGAATATATATTCTTTCAGAGGGAATGTTTTTAACTCACATCTTTGCTTCTGGGGGGTGGGGGGTGGGGGGGGTCCCTGGGACAACATATTTTAAGTTGGGGGTTGTGGCGGCCAAATACAGATAATTCTGGGGGTCCTTGCCTTGAAAAAGGTTGAGCACCGCTGACATAAAAACATAGGGTTTATCAGAAAACTGTCATGATTTAGAAGCCGTTTTCTTTTAGAATGGGCCTCAGGAAATATGATATATACATATAGGAAATGATTTAATTGCGAGTAAGTCTGGCGGTGTTCACACTGCTATAACTACGAAGCCATGCCGTAAAACACCAGAAGACGAGCAGCGGTCACTCACATTCCTCCTCTGGTCAGCTGGGGCAGGGCCGGCCTCTTCAGTGTGCTGACCTGAAACCACAGGAAACACAACGTTACAGAACTAACAACGTGACGCCATGTTGGACCAGGAAACACAACGTTACAGAACTAACAACGTGACGCCATGTTGGACCAGGAAACACAACGTTACAGAACTAACAACGTGACGCCATGTTGGACCAGAAAACACAACGTTACAGAACTAACAACGTGACGCCATGTTGGACCAGGAAACACAACGTTACAGAACTAACAACGTGACGCCATGTTGGACCAGGAAACACAACGTTACAGAACTAACAACGTGACGCCATGTTGGACCAGGAAACACAACGTTACAGAACTAACAACGTGACGCCATGTTGGACCAGAAAACACAACGTTACAGAACTAACAACGTGACGCCATGTTGGACCAGGAAACACAACGTTACAGAACTAACAACGTGACGCCATGTTGGACCAGGAAACACAACGTTACAGAACTAACAACGTGACGCCATGTTGGACCAGGAAACACAACGTTACAGAACTAACAACGTGACGCCATGTTGGACCAGGAAACACAACGTTACAGAACTAACAACGTGACGCCATGTTGGACCAGGAAACACAACGTTACAGAACTAACAACGTGACGCCATGTTGGACCAGGAAACACAACGTTACAGAACTAACAACGTGACGCCATGTTGGACCAGAAAACACAACGTTACAGAACTAACAACGTGACGCCATGTTGGACCAGGAAACACAACGTTACAGAACTAACAACGTGACGCCATGTTGGACCAGAAAACACAACGTTACAGAACTAACAACGTGACGCCATGTTGGACCAGAAAACACAACGTTACAGAACTAACAACGTGACGCCATGTTGGACCAGGAAACACAACGTTACAGAACTAACAACGTGACGCCATGTTGGACCAGGAAACACAACGTTACAGAACTAACAACGTGACGCCATGTTGGACCAGGAAACACAACGTTACAGAACTAACAACGTGATGCCATGTTGGACCAGGAAACACAACGTTACAGAACTAACAACGTGACGCCATGTTGGACCAGAAAACACAACGTTACAGAACTAACAACGTGACGCCATGTTGGACCAGGAAACACAACGTTACAGAACTAACAACGTGACGCCATGTTGGACCAGGAAACACAACGTTACAGAACTAACAACGTGACGCCATGTTGGACCAGGAAACACAACGTTACAGAACTAACAACGTGACGCCATGTTGGACCAGGAAACACAACGTTACAGAACTAACAACGTGACGCCATGTTGGACCAGGAAACACAACGTTACAGAACTAACAACGTGACGCCATGTTGGACCAGGAAACACAACGTTACAGAGCTAACAACGTGACGCCATGTTGGACCAGAAAACACAACGTTACAGAGCTAACAACGTGACGCCATGTTGGACCAGGAAACACAACGTTACAGAACTAACAACGTGATGCCATGTTGGACCAGGAAACACAACGTTACAGAACTAACAACGTGACGCCATGTTGGACCAGGAAAGCGGAGCGACGTGATGTCCGTTATTTACCTGTGCGTTGTTTAGCGTTGTCGGGTCTTGGCTGGAAGCTGTCATGGTGTTCACAGCTAAGAGAGACCACACAGACCATGGGATGGTGTTATGTATCATGTATCATTGGGACTGACAGAGACCACACAGACCATGGGATGGTATTATGTATCATGTATCATTGGGACTGACAGAGACCACACAGACCATGGGATGGTGTTATGTATCATGTATCATTGGGACTAACAGAGACCACACAGACCATGGGATGGTGTTATGTATCATGTATCATTGGGACTAACAGAGACCACACAGACCATGGGATGGTGTTATGTATCATGTATCATTGGGACTAACAGAGACCACACAGACCATGGGATGGTGTTATGTATCATGTATCATTGGGACTGACAGAGACCACACAGACCATGGGATGGTGTTATGTATCATGTATCATTGGGACTAACAGAGACCACACAGACCATGGGATGGTGTTATGTATCATGTATCATTGGGACTGACAGAGACCACACAGACCATGGGATGGTGTTATGTATCATTGGGACTGACAGAGACCACACAGACCATGGGATGGTGTTATGTATCATGTATCATTGGGACTGACGGAGACCACACAGACCATGGGATGGTGTTATGTATCATGTATCATTGGGACTGACAGAGACCACACAGACCATGGGATGGTGTTATGTATCATGTATCATTGGGACTGACAGAGACCACACAGACCATGGGATGGTGTTATGTATCATGTATCATTGGGACTGACAGAGACCACACAGACCATGGGATGGTGTTATGTATCATGTATCATTGGGACTAACAGAGACCCTTAGAGTATATATGAATAGAGACGCCATCCGAGTTCTCCTTCCATCCACTTTGCATTAAGTTGTAGTTCTCCTCCCATCCACTTTGCATTAAGTTGTAGTTCTCCTCCCATCCACTTTGCATTAAGTTGTAGTTCTCCTCCCATCCACTTTGCATTAAGTTGTAGTTCTCCTCCCATCCACTTTGCATTAAGTTGTAGTTCTCCTCCCATCCACTTTGCATTAAGTTGCTCAAAAGCGCATGAGGTCGATTTCACTCCTCCTTCCGTGTAAGAACAGAGTGCATTCTGGGATGTATTGCAATAGTGATTGGGCCCAAACACATGAACGCGCTGCCGTTGAACGCGCACAAGCGTGCGTCCGTCGTGAACGTGCACAATGATAGTCAACGGACCAGCGAGTTCATGTGTTTGGGGCCCAGGCTGCAATACCAAATTCGACCACTATGTCCATTTGGCCTCAGGGTTTTCTCTGGGTGCCGTCTCTATTCATATATACTCTAAGCAGAGACCACACAGACCATGGGATGGTATTATGTACGGGCCACTTGCCCTGCGGGTTAATATCATAATACTGATATAGTATTGATTTCAGCTGTTAACAATTTTAAACATGCAAACATGACCCGCATTTATATTAGTAGCTTAGTATTACAATTGTATTGTATTTTTTATGTCCAATGTATTTGTATTTAGTTCGTGAAGTTAACATAACTATAACTAAATGCAAAGGTTACTTTTCAGGATTCATATTCAATAATAGCAAAGCATAATTCAGGATTTCAATTCAAATATAGCAAAAATAGCTGATCTACAAGCTCAAAATGCGTCGCATTGTGATGCGTTTGAGCATGTAGATCGGCTATGTTTGCTACGACAGTATATATGCAATGTGGCCCTCTGGAGTGAGTGTGGAACTATAGTGGCCCTCTGGAGTGAGTGTGGAACTATAGTGGTCCTCTGGAGTGAGTGTGGAACTATAGTGGCCCTCTGGAGTGAGTGTGGAACTATAGTGGCCCTCTGGAGTGAGTGTGGAACTATAGTGGCCCTCTGGAGTGAGTGTGGAACTATAGTGGCCCTCTGGAGTGAGTGTGGAACTATAGTGGCCCTCTGGAGTGAGTGTGGAACTATAGTGGCCCTCTGGAGTGAGTGTGGAACTATAGTGGCCCTCTGGAGTGAGTGTGGAACTATAGTGGCCCTCTGGAGTGAGTGTGGAACTATATTGGTCCTCTGGAGTGAGTGTGGAACTATAGTGGCCATCTGGAGTGAGTGTGGAACTATAGTGGCCCTCTGGAGTGAGTGTGGAACTATAGTGGCCCTCTGGAGTGAGTGTGGAACTATAGTGGCCCTCTGGAGTGAGTGTGGAACTATAGTGGCCCTCTGGAGTGTGTGTGGAACTATAGTGGCCCTCTGGAGTGAGTGTGGAACTATAGTGGCCCCTCTGGAGTGAGTGTGGAACTATAGTGGCCCCTCTGGAGTGAGTGTGGAACTATAGTGGCCCTCTGGAGTGAGTGTGGAACTATAGTGGTCCTCTGGAGTGAGTGTGGAACTATAGTGGCCCTCTGGAGTGAGTGTGGAACTATAGTGGCCCTCTGGAGTGAGTGTGGAACTATAGTGGCCCTCTGGAGTGAGTGTGGAACTATAGTGGCCCTCTGGAGTGAGTGTGGAACTATAGTGGCCCTCTGGAGTGAGTGTGGAACTATATTGGTCCTCTGGAGTGAGTGTGGAACTATAGTGGCCATCTGGAGTGAGTGTGGAACTATAGTGGCCCTCTGGAGTGAGTGTGGAACTATAGTGGCCCTCTGGAGTGAGTGTGGAACTATAGTGGCCCTCTGGAGTGAGTGTGGAACTATAGTGGCCCTCTGGAGTGAGTGTGGAACTATAGTGGCCCTCTGGAGTGTGTGTGGAACTATAGTGGCCCTCTGGAGTGAGTGTGGAACTATAGTGGCCCCTCTGGAGTGAGTGTGGAACTATAGTGGCCCCTCTGGAGTGAGTGTGGAACTATAGTGGCCCTCTGGAGTGAATGTGGAACTATAGTGGCCCTCTGGAGTGAGTGTGGAACTATAGTGGCCCCTCTGGAGTGAGTGTGGAACTATAGTGGCCCTCTGGAGTGAGTGTGGAACTATAGTGGCCCTCTGGAGTGAGTGTGGAACTATAGTGGTCCTCTGGAGTGAGTGTGGAACTATAGTGGTCCTCTGGAGTGAGTGTGGAACTATAGTGGCCCTCTGGAGTGAGTGTGGAACTATAGTGGTCCTCTGGAGTGAGTGTGGAACTATAGTGGCCCTCTGGAGTGAGTGTGGAACTATAGTGGTCCTCTGGAGTGAGTGTTGAACTATAGTGGTCCTCTGGAGTGAGTGTGGAACTATAGTGGTCCTCTGGAGTGAGTGTGGAACTATAGTGGTCCTCTGGAGTGAGTGTTGAACTATAGTGGTCCTCTGGAGTGAGTGTTGAACTATAGTGGCCCTCTGGAGTGAGTGTGGAACTATAGTGGTCCTCTGGAGTGAGTGTGGAACTATAGTGGTCCTCTGGAGTGAGTGTGGAACTATAGTGGCCCTCTGGAGTGAGTGTGGAACTATAGTGGTCCTCTGGAGTGAGTGTTGAACTATAGTGGCCCTCTGGAGTGAGTGTGGAACTATAGTGGTCCTCTGGAGTGAGTGTGGAACTATAGTGGTCCTCTGGAGTGAGTGTGGAACTATAGTGGCCCTCTGGAGTGAGTGTGGAACTATAGTGGTCCTCTGGAGTGAGTGTTGAACTATAGTGGTCCTCTGGAGTGAGTGTGGAACTATAGTGGTCCTCTGGAGTGAGTGTGGAACTATAGTGGCCCTCTGGAGTGAGTGTGGAACTATAGTGGCCCTCTGGAGTGAATGTGGAACTATAGTGGCCCTCTGGAGTGAGTGTGGAACTATAGTGGCCCTCTGGAGTGAGTGTGGAACTATAGTGGCCCTCTGGAGTGAGTGTGGAACTACAGTGTCCCTCTGGAGTGAGTGTGGAACTACAGTGGCCCTCTGGAGTGAGTGTGGAACTACAGTGGCCCTCTGGAGTGAGTGTGGAACTATAGTGGCCCTCTGGAGTGAGTGTGGAACTATAGTGGCCCTCTGGAGTGAGTGTGGAACTATAGTGGCCCTCTGGAGTGAGTGTGGAACTATAGTGGCCCTATGGAGTGAGTGTGGAACTATAGTGACCCCTCTGGAGTGAGTGTGGAACTATAGTGGCCCTCTGGAGTGAGTGTGGAACTATAGTGGTACTCTGGAGTGAGTGTGAAGTGCGTCACCAGTACAGAACCTACCTGTGTTAAGGAGCAGGTTGACCTGTTGACCTTGTCGGCTGCCGGCAGGCGACGGACACTCCTGAAAACCAAGGATGGATATAAATATAATAGATAATGTGCTGATAACAGGTTATAATAGAGCATCGCAGTCCCGCCCCCTTTCAGAACGACGAGTGGCCCAGGAAATGATTCTCCATTCAATTTTCAAATAGTATTCATTTAAAGACGGCTACGCCGCGGACAAAGCCAACTCGGATCGTGACAAATCATGACAATGAACACACAGTGTTCATTGTCATGATTTGTCACGATCCGAGTTGGCTTTGTCCGCGGCGTAACCGTCTTTATATAAATACTTTTTTTAATATAAATACTTTTTTTCATTCGATAATTGACACTGGGTGGAAGAAATGGATTGCAAAATGGTGGCATAATAGTTTGTAGAACACCGTAGTACCTGTAGTCTGTAGTCCTGGTAATAGTCTGTAGAACAGTGTAGTGTCTGTAGTCTGTAGTCCTGTTCCTGTGTGTTGTAGTGTGTCTGTAGTACCTGTAGTCTGTAGTCCTGTTCCTGTGTGTTGTAGTGTGTCTGTAGTACCTGTAGTCTGTAGTCCTGTTCCTGTGTGTCTGTAGTGTGTCTGTAGTACCTGTAGTCTGTAGTTCTGTTCCTGTGTGTCTGTAGTGTGTCTGTAGTACCTGTAGTCTGTAGTCCTGTGTGTCTGTAGTGTGTCTGTAGTACCTGTAGTCTGTAGTCCTGTTCCTGTGGGTCTGTAGTACCTGTAGTCTGTAGTCCTGTGTGTTGTAGTGTGTCTGTAGTACCTGTAGTCTGTAGTCCTGTTCCTGTGTGTTGTAGTGTGTCTGTAGTACCTGTAGTCTGTAGTCCTGTGTGTTGTAGTGTGTCTGTAGTCCTGTAGTCTGTAGTCCTGTTCCTGTGTGTTGTAGTGTGTCTGTAGTACCTGTAGTCTGTAGTCCTGTTCCTGTGTGTCTGTAGTGTGTCTGTAGTACCTGTAGTCTGTAGTCCTGTTCCTGTGTGTCTGTAGTGTGTCTGTAGTACCTGTAGTCTGTAGTCCTGTTCCTGTGTGTTGTAGTGTGTCTGTAGTACCTGTAGTCTGTAGTCCTGTTCCTGTGTGTCTGTAGTGTGTCTGTAGTACCTGTAGTCTGTAGTCCTGTTCCTGTGTGTTGTAGTGTGTCTGTAGTCCTGTTCCTGTGTGTTGTAGTGTGTCTGAGGTACCTGTAGTCTGTAGTCCTGTGTGTTGTAGTGTGTCTGTAGTACCTGTAGTCTGTAGTCCTGTTCCTGTGTGTCTGTAGTGTGTCTGTAGTACCTGTAGTCTGTAGTCCTGTTCCTGTGTGTTGTAGTGTGTCTGTAGTACCTGTAGTCTGTAGTCCTGTTCCTGTGTGTCTGTAGTGTGTCTGTAGTACCTGTAGTCTGTAGTCCTGTTCCTGTGTGTCTGTAGTGTGTCTGTAGTACCTGTAGTCTGTAGTCCTGTTCCTGTGTGTTGTAGTGTGTCTGTAGTACCTGTAGTCTGTAGTCCTGTGTGTTGTAGTGTGTCTGTAGTCTGTAGTCCTGTTCCTGTGTGTTGTAGTGTGTCTGTAGTACCTGTAGTCTGTAGTCCTGTTGCTGTGTGTCTGTAGTGTGTCTGTAGTACCTGTAGTCTGTAGTCCTGTTCCTGTGTGTCTGTAGTGTGTCTGTAGTACCTGTAGTCTGTAGTCCTGTTCCTGTGTGTTGTAGTGTGTCTGTAGTACCTGTAGTCTGTAGTCCTGTGTGTTGTAGTGTGTCTGTAGTCTGTAGTCCTGTTCCTGTGTGTTGTAGTGTGTCTGTAGTACCTGTAGTCTGTAGTCCTGTTGCTGTGTGTCTGTAGTGTGTCTGTAGTACCTGTAGTCTGTAGTCCTGTTCCTGTGTGTCTGTAGTGTGTCTGTAGTACCTGTAGTCTGTAGTCCTGTTCCTGTGTGTTGTAGTGTGTCTGAGGTACCTGTAGTCTGTAGTCCTGTGTGTTGTAGTGTGTCTGTAGTCCTGTAGTCTGTAGTCCTGTTCCTGTGTGTCTGTAGTGTGTCTGTAGTACCTGTAGTCTGTAGTCCTGTTCCTGTGTGTCTGTAGTGTGTCTGTAGTACCTGTAGTCTGTAGTCCTGTTCCTGTGTGTTGTAGTGTGTCTGTAGTACCTGTAGTCTGTAGTCCTGTTCCTGTGTGTCTGTAGTACCTGTAGTCTGTAGTCCTGTGTGTTGTAGTGTGTCTGTAGTACCTGTAGTCTGTAGTCCTGTTCCTGTGTGTCTGTAGTGTGTCTGTAGTACCTGTAGTCTGTAGTTCTGTTCCTGTGTGTTGTAGTGTGTCTGTAGTACCTGTAGTCTGTAGTCCTGTTCCTGTGTGTCTGTAGTACCTGTAGTCTGTAGTCCTGTTCCTGTGTGTCTGTAGTGTGTCTGAGGTACCTGTAGTCTGTAGTCCTGTTCCTGTGTGTTGTAGTGTGTCTGTAGTCCTGTAGTCTGTAGTCCTGTTCCTGTGTGTTGTAGTGTGTCTGTAGTACCTGTAGTCTGTAGTCCTGTTCCTGTGTGTTGTAGTGTGTCTGTAGTACCTGTAGTCTGTAGTGTGTCTGTAGTACCTGTAGTCTGTAGTGTGTCTGTAGTACCTGTAGTCTGTAGTCCTGTTCCTGTGTGTCTGTAGTGTGTCTGTAGTCCTGTTCCTGTGTGTCTGTAGTGTGTCTGTAGTACCTGTAGTCTGTAGTCCTGTTCCTGTGTCTGTAGTGTGTCTGTAGTACCTGTAGTCTGTAGTCCTGTTCCTGTGTGTCTGTAGTGTGTCTGTAGTACCTGTAGTCTGTAGTCCTGTTCCTGTGTGTCTGTAGTGTGTCTGTAGTACCTGTAGTCTGTAGTCCTGTTCCTGTGTGTTGTAGTGTGTCTGTAGTACCTGTAGTCTGTAGTCCTGTTCCTGTGTGTTGTAGTGTGTCTGTAGTACCTGTAGTCTGTAGTCCTGTGTGTTGTAGTGTGTCTGTAGTACCTGTAGTCTGTAGTCCTGTTCCTGTGTGTTGTAGTGTGTCTGTAGTACCTGTAGTCTGTAGTCCTGTTCCTGTGTGTCTGTAGTGTGTCTGTAGTGTGTCTGTAGTACCTGTAGTCTGTAGTCCTGTTCCTGTGTGTTGTAGTGTGTCTGTAGTACCTGTAGTCTGTAGTCCTGTGTGTTGTAGTGTGTCTGTAGTACCTGTAGTCTGTAGTCCTGTCCCTGTGTGTTGTAGTGTGTCTGTAGTACCTGTAGTCTGTAGTCCTGTTCCTGTGTGTCTGTAGTGTGTCTGTAGTACCTGTAGTCTGTAGTCCTGTTCCTGTGTGTCTGTAGTGTGTCTGTAGTACCTGTAGTCTGTAGTCCTGTTCCTGTGTGTTGTAGTGTGTCTGTAGTACCTGTAGTCTGTAGTCCTGTTCCTGTGTGTCTGTAGTGTGTCTGTAGTCCTGTAGTCTGTAGTCCTGTTCCTGTGTGTCTGTAGTCTGTCTGTAGTACCTGTAGTCTGTAGTCCTGTTCCTGTGTGTCTGTAGTGTGTCTGTAGTACCTGTAGTCTGTAGTCCTGTTCCTGTGTGTCTGTAGTGTGTCTGTAGTCCTGTAGTCTGTAGTCCTGTTCCTGTGTGTCTGTAGTGTGTCTGTAGTCCTGTAGTCTGTAGTCCTGTTCCTGTGTGTCTGTAGTGTGTCTGTAGTCCTGTAGTCTGTAGTCCTGTTCCTGTGTGTCTGTAGTGTGTCTGTAGTACCTGTAGTCTGTAGTCCTGTTCCTGTGTGTCTGTAGTGTGTCTGTAGTACCTGTAGTCTGTAGTCCTGTTCCTGTGTGTTGTAGTGTGTCTGTAGTACCTGTAGTCTGTAGTGTGTCTGTAGTACCTGTAGTCTGTAGTGTGTCTGTAGTACCTGTAGTCTGTAGTCCTGTTCCTGTGTGTCTGTAGTGTGTCTGTAGTACCTGTAGTCTGTAGTGTGTCTGTAGTACCTGTAGTCTGTAGTGTGTCTGTAGTACCTGTAGTCTGTAGTCCTGTTCCTGTGTGTCTGTAGTGTGTCTGTAGTACCTGTAGTCTGTAGTCCTGTTCCTGTGTGTTGTAGTGTGTCTGTAGTACCTGTAGTCTGTAGTGTGTCTGTAGTACCTGTAGTCTGTAGTGTGTCTGTAGTACCTGTAGTCTGTAGTCCTGTTCCTGTGTGTCTGTAGTGTGTCTGTAGTACCTGTAGTCTGTAGTCCTGTTCCTGTGTGTCTGTAGTGTGTCTGTAGTACCTGTAGTCTGTAGTGTGTCTGTAGTACCTGTAGTCTGTAGTCCTGTTCCTGTGTGTCTGTAGTGTGTCTGTAGTACCTGTAGTCTGTAGTCCTGTTCCTGTGTGTCTGTAGTGTGTCTGTAGTACCTGTAGTCTGTAGTGTGTCTGTAGTACCTGTAGTCTGTAGTGTGTCTGTAGTACCTGTAGTCTGTAGTCCTGTTCCTGTGTGTCTGTAGTGTGTCTGTAGTACCTGTAGTCTGTAGTCCTGTTCCTGTGTGTTGTAGTGTGTCTGTAGTCCTGTTCCTGTGTGTTGTAGTGTGTCTGTAGTACCTGTAGTCTGTAGTCCTGTTCCTGTGTGTCTGTAGTGTGTCTGTAGTACCTGTAGTCTGTAGTCCTGTTCCTGTGTGTCTGTAGTGTGTCTGTAGTACCTGTAGTCTGTAGTCCTGTTCCTGTGTGTTGTAGTGTGTCTGTAGTACCTGTAGTCTGTAGTCCTGTTCCTGTGTGTCTGTAGTGTGTCTGTAGTACCTGTAGTCTGTAGTCCTGTTCCTGTGTGTCTGTAGTGTGTCTGTAGTACCTGTAGTCTGTAGTCCTGTTCCTGTGTGTCTGTAGTGTGTCTGTAGTGTGTCTGTAGTCCTGTTCCTGTGTGTCTGTAGTGTGTCTGTAGTACCTGTAGTCTGTAGTCCTGTTCCTGTGTGTCTGTGATGTGTCTGTAGTACCTGTAGTCTGTAGTCCTGTTCCTGTGTGTTGGGCAGAGGAGACGGCGCCGCCGTGCAGTTCTGGCTCTGGGTCACTAGGAGGCGCTGCACGTGCGCTGCGCGCGCGCTGCCCCCGGCCGCGGCCGGCCCGACCAGCGTGATCCGTCCCGAGGCGGGGGGGCACGGCGTCTGGACGGCGGCGGCGGCGGCGGCGGGGTTGGAACCGGGAGGAGGAAACCCCACCCAGGTCTGCTGCGCCAGCGGGCCCCCCCCACCCACCAGGCCCCCGCCGTGGTGGTTAGAGACGATGAGCTGGCCTCCCGGCGTGGCCGTGAACGTCTGCCCGGCGACCAGCTGCACCGTGTTCTGATTGGTGGTGGCGACCAGGGTGGGGTCCGGAGGGGCGGGGCCGTTCTGGAGGGGGGCAGGGGGGGCGGGGCCAGCGAGCCCTGACAGGAGGAACTGAGCCGTCGTCGTCTGGGCCACCATGGAGCCGTTGGCCGCGTACTGTCCTGACGGCGGGCTAGCGTTAGCGCTGTTAGCGGAGGAGGGAGGGAGGGGGGGGCCCAGGCTGTACACGGTGGTCGTGGCCCCCCCGCCCTGGGGGGGTTTGGGCTGGATGTGTCGGACCAGAGTCTGGGTCCCGCCGGGCCCTCTCTGGATGATGAAGTTCTGAAGGGGGAGGTTCTTCAGAGGCCCCACCTGGGTGGGGGGGGCGGCGAACACCTGAGCCCCCCCCGCCCCCCCCGGGGCGGGGGGGGCGGCGCCGCTGGGCCTGAAGAGGATGGTGGGGCTTCTCTCCAGCCCGCTGAGCGTCACCATGCCGCCGCAGCCCGCCCCGAACGAGCCCAGGACCTGGATGTGGTGCTGGTGGGCCGAGGCCCCGTTGGGCAGCGCCCCCTGGAGGAACCCCACCCCGTAACCCCCCCCCACCGCAGAGACCAGCTGGGAGGGGGGCGGCGGGGGGGCCGGGGGGGGGGGCTGGGAGTCCAGCATGGCCTCCTGGGCCAGCGTGTGCTCCGTGATGTCCGCCTCCATGAGGGACTTCTGGAGGATGTCGAAGGGCGCGTCCTCCCCCCCCCCAACCCCCAGGGGGTCCACCCCCCCCTCCCCCCCCTCCCCCAGCTCGTCCTCGATGAAGGAGAGGCTGCTGGAGAGCTGGAGGCCTCCTCCTCCTCCTCCTCCTCCTCCTGCCCCGGGCGAGTCCTCCTCTTCCTCCTCCTCCTCGCCAAAACCACCCATTGTGGAGGAGCCATCTTTGAGGGCGGCCTCGGAGCCCGCCTGAATAACAACAACGTTTAGGGGGAGGGGGAGGAGGGGGGGGGGGGGGGGGGAGAGGGTGGATATGCATGTTAATCCGTTCTGACCTGAGATCAGATTATATAAAATGTTCTTCTACATCCTGACAGTTTCCTGAAAAAGCCTATGTTAAAAGCTATGTTTCTATGTCAGTCGTTCTTCGATTTTTCTAAAATAGCAGACCTACAAGCTCATAGCGCGCCACGTAATGCTAACACCAAAAGGGGTTCCCGTTCAGAATGGGTTAATGACGTAGATAGACGGCCCACTTAACCAATTTAGACTTGGAGTTAAAAACATTCACTTTGAAAGAATATTATATTCAAAGATTTGCGGCACATTTTTACGATTCTTTCAAAAAATAGCAGACCTACAGCTTGTAGGTCTGCTATTTTTCAATAGCTAAATTATTATTATTAACAATAATAATGTTTAACACCAAAAGGGGTTCCCGCCCCAACCAATTCAGACCTAAGTTTGATTCTACAAATGTCTTCTAAATCATGAAAACCCTATGTTTCTGTGTCAGTCGTTCTCAAACTATTTCATGTCAAGGACCCCCAAACATATCTGAAATTGGCCGCCAACCCCCGTCTGAAAACATGCTGTTCCAGGGACCCCCCCCCCGTCTGAAAACATGCTGTTCCAGGGACCCCCCCCCCCCGTCTGAAAACATGCTGTTCCAGGGACCCCCCCCCCCATCTGAAAACATGCTGTTCCAGGGACCCCCCCCCCCCCCCCCCCCCCCCCCCCCCCGTCTGAAAACATGCTGTTCCAGGGACCTCCCCCTCAGAAGCAAAGATTTGAGTTAGAAACGTTCGCTCGGAAATAAAATATATTCAAAGATTTGTGCCACATTTTCACGGTTTTTCAGAAATGGCAGATCTACGAGCTTGTAGATCTGCTATTTTTTTTAATAATAGTTAAAGTATAACACAATGCTTGAAGCACCAAAGGGGAACCCATTTTGGTGTTGGCACTATGTTATGCTTTAGCCATTGAAAAATAGCAGATCTACAAGCTCGTAGCGCGCCACCGAGTGGTGCGCTACGAGCTTGTAGGTCTGCTATTTTTGAAAAATCAAAGAACGACTGACATTTCTAGAATCTGATCTCAGGTCAGAATGGGTTGATCAGACCAGTGTGTGTCCAGTGGGAAACCTCGTATGAATCTGATCTCAGGTCAGAATGGGTTTAAATATACAATGTAATCTGGATCTTTTCCTGCAACTAAAACCCAATACTGAATTTATCTTTTGTTCTGGGCTTCCTGAATGGTCACCGTGTGTGTGTGTGTGTGTGTGTGTGTGTGTGTGTGTGTGTGTGTGTGTGTGCACGTTGAACCACAAAGAGTGCAGCAGCCAACATCTCCCTAAGCCTCCTGAAGGCCCCGTGCTTCTCACACACAGAGCCAATCACCATGGTGACATTATTAGCGCTTTAAGTCACCATAACAGCCTGGGAAAAAACCCTGCGTTTTGGACTCAAACAGGCATGATCAGAGACGACGCGGAGCCACCGTAGACATGACAGAATGTCTTAAAACACGGGGAAGCGTCTAATCTTGTTTTGGTTTGGGTGTCACGGTGTCTGTCTGACAGGGAGGGAGACGGAGTCATGGGAACACAGTCTGAAAACCCACCTTTTCAGACTCCAAGTATAGTATAGTATAGTATAGTATAGTATAGTATAGTATAGTATAGTATAGTATAGTATAGTATAGTATAGTATAGTATAGTATAGTTTCATTATATATATTCCACTGTCACGTTCCAAGCTTACACAGGTTTCATGATAACTACTTTGTATGTCGGCCTATGTGATGTGCTGCCATGCTTTTTGTTCTTGCTTAATGTAAATCGCTCTGGATTAAGAGCGTCTGCTAAATGCCTACATTGTAAATTGAACCCTACTTATAGTATAGTATAGTATAGTATAGTATAGTTTCAGCGTTACTTACAGCGTTGCCGGCAAAGAAGGCCCCGTCAGACCCATACGCTGCGTTCCTTACGTCATCCTCCCCGATCTGCAGGTGTAACAGACAGACACGCGGCACTATGAGCTTGTAGATCTGCTATTCTTCAATAGCTAAAGTATAACGTAATGTTTAAAACACCAAAAGGGGTTCCCGCCCAGAATGGGTTAAGTCACGGGCGGACGACCATTAGATGAGATTTTCTTTACTCGCAGACCCAAAACTCTGTGTTGTAGTCGGATATGGTTGTCCACAATTCCATGCTGTATTGATGTGGTATACGGTAGGAGAGATAACAGGGAAACCATCTAAATAACAGTTGTTTTTGTGTAGACCAGGGGGGCAATCAGAGAGATATTTTGTGAAGCCAGAAAGAAATCGGGATTTCCTGAAAGTTCATATAATGGCCTGTTGTGGCGCTGTCACTGGACCCAAAAAAGCCCATAGCCCCATAGAAGTCCATGTATTTGGGCCCAACTTCACCTAGACTGTATTACCTTAATAAACATGGTCATGAATACTTTCTGCTTCCAGTCACTAGTTTAAAGTCTCATTTCTAATGTCATAATATTCTTTTTGGAAAATTATGGTCCCATTTATTAAAATAATGACCATAAAGTCGCGTATGTTCTGAGGGGCGTGGCTACCGTTACAGTCTATGATCGGGATTCCCCTCCCACTCGAGTCAAAATAAAAACCAACGGAGAAGAAGGGGGGGAAGTCCCGCCTCGTTGTCTGGGCCAGCCAATGGGCCAGCTGGGCCCAAACGGATCTAGAAAGATGGCGACTTACAATTCAAGGACTGACTGGCTTCATTTTACGTTCATGTTAGACCCGGGGAACGCTTTGTCCATATCTTTTACAGTCTATGGTGTAGACTAGACTTCTTGTCTAGCCTAATGCAGCCTAATAATGCAGGCGTTTAAAAATAATTTAACTCTTGAGAGCGTAAAATGAAACCAAATGGACTCCATTTGGTTCACGGTTTCATTTGGTTTCATTTTACACTCTCTATAAGGGTCCATTTTAGTTACCAACTCTCCATCATTTAGCATGGGGACCACCTGGAACCCCCCCCCCCTCCCCCAAGGACCACTGGTGGTCCCCGGACCACTGGTTTGAAAACCACTGCTTTACAGGAAGCTGCTCTGAATAAACATCTCGGTCTGCGATGAACTCAAATTAACCACAACACAGAAGATGATCTGCCGGCAAACAATGTTTTGTGAACTTGCAACGCACCAAAAGGACATGCATACTGTCATACATACATGCTAACATTAGAGATATAAATAGATATTTTCAGGGGTTGGTAAATAAACGGTTCCACTCACCGACTTGCTGTTGGAGCCGTGAAGGTAATCATTCAGCAGATCTACATCTCTGTAGAGACGAGGAGAAAGAGAGACGGCATGAGGCAACGTTACTACAGATCTACATCTCTGTAGAGACGAGGAGAAAGAGAGACGGCATGAGGCAACGTTACTACAGATCTACAGATCTACATCTCTGTAGAGACGAGGAGAAAGAGAGACGGCATGAGGCAACGTTACTACAGATCTACATCTCTGTAGAGACGTGGAGAAAGAGAGACATGTTTTTATACACCACACTGAGACCATTCATGTTTGTGGAAGATGATTCCAAACTAAGGAAAGGAAAGGTACCATGTTTACCCAGGGTAACTGGACTAAGGAAAGGAAAGGTACTATGTTTACCCAGGGTAACTGGACTAAGGAAAGGAAAGGTACTATGTTTACCCAGGGTAACTGGACTAAGGAAGGAAAGGTACTATGTTTACCCAGGGTAACTGGACTAAGGAAAGGAAAGGTACTATGTTTACCCAGGGTAACTGGACTAAGGAAAGGAAAGGTACTATGTTTACCCAGGGTAACTGGACTAAGGAAAGGAAAGGTACTATGTTTACCCAGGGTAACTGGACTAAGGAAAGGAAAGGTACTATGTTTACCCAGGGTAACTGGACTAAGGAAAGGAAAGGTACTATGTTTACCCAGGGTAACTGGACTAAGGAAAGGAAAGGTACTATGTTTACCCAGGGTAACTGGACTAAGGAAAGGAAAGGTACTATGTTTACCCAGGGTAACTGGTCTAAGGAAAGGAAAGGTACTATGTTTACCCAGGGTAACTGGACTAAGGAAAGGAAAGGTACTATGTTTACCCAGGGTAACTGGACTAAGGAAAGGAAAGGTACCATGTTTACCCAGGGTAACTGGACTAAGCTCAAGAACTTGTTTACAGCCAGGCCCTGCTCATAGAACATTTCATGGTAGGGGTTCAATGCCTTGTCCAAGGGCACTTCAGCGGTGGTCATTTTAACGTGCCGGTCCGGGGATACGAACTATAGCGACCTTCCGATATCAAGACCGCTCCTCAAACCGTTCGGCCACCGCTGCCCCTAACTTGTATTCTATTGCTAGCTTGACCACGTAAAAATAGTCTTTATGCTTAATGTGGCTAGAGCATAGAAAATAGCCGATCTACAAGCTCACAACACGTCGGGCCGCGACCTGTTGTGAGCTTGTAGATCTGCTATTTTCGGTGTGCGATGTACTTTGGTAGAAGACAAGGCTGGCTTCAGTGGAATGCAAATGACTCAAATCGGTTGTGGCGACTGAGAACTTTGGTCCAAGCATTTTGATCACAGGTGTGCCATTTTCTTTTTGAGAGGGGTGTGTGTGTGTGTGTGTGTGTGTGTGTGTGTGTGTGTGTGTGTGTGTGTGTGTGTGTGTGTGTGTGTGTGTGTGTGTGTGTGTGTGTGTGTGTGTGTGTGTGTGTGTGTGTGTGTGTGTGTGTGTCTGTGTCTGTGTCTGTGTCTGTGTCTGTGTCTGTGTCTGTGTCTGAGCATGAAAATATATAGCCTTTGTTCACCAAGTGAGGCCAGGGAGGGCTTGTACAGTACAGTACAGTACAGTACAGTACAGTACAGTACTGTACTGTACTGTACTGTACTGTACTGTACTGTACTGTACTGTACTGTACCGTACTGTACTGTACCACAGTCTTCAGATTTTTACTGAAACCAATGAGTAATTAATTTAGTTAGTGTGGTGATTACAGGATTTGAGAAGTGCATCTATTAAACAAAACACTTATGCTTTTACCCTATAATATCTAGAAGACGTTTATTAAACAAAACACTTATGCTTTTTACCCTATAATATCTAGAAGACGTTTATTAAACAAAACACTTATGCTTTTACCCTATAATATCTAGAAGACGTTTATTAAACAAAACACTTATGCTTTTACCCTATAATATCTAGAAGACGTTTATTAAACAAAACACTTGATGCTTTTTACCCTATAATATCTAGAAGACGTTTATTAAACAAAACACTTATGCTTTTACCCTATAATATCTAGAAGACGTTTATTAAACAAAACACTTATGCTTTTACCCTATAATATCTAGAAGACGTTTATTAAACAAAACACTTGATGCTTTTTACCCTATAATATCTAGAAGACGTTTATTAAACAAAACACTTATGCTTTTACCCTATGATATCTAGAAGACGTTTATTAAACAAAACACTTGATGCTTTTTACCCTATAATATCTAGAAGACGTTTATTAAACAAAACACTTATGCTTTTACCCTATGATATCTAGAAGACGTTTATTAAACAAAACACTTGATGCTTTTTACCCTATAATATCTAGAAGACGTTTATTAAACAAAACACTTATGCTTTTACCCTATGATATCTAGAAGACGTTTATTAAACAAAACACTTGATGCTTTTTACCCTATAATATCTAGAAGACGTTTATTAAACAAAACACTTATGCTTTTACCCTATGATATCTAGAAGACGTTTATTAAACAAAACACTTGATGCTTTTACCCTATAATATCTAGAAGACGTTTATTAAACAAAACACTTATGCTTTTACCCTATGATATCTAGAAGACGTTTATTAAACAAAACACTTATGCTTTTACCCTATAATATCTAGAAGACGTTTATTAAACAAAACACTTATGCTTTTTACCCTATGATATCTAGAAGACGGCGGTCGTCCTCATCATCCATGACACCTGAGGAAGAGGAGGATGGAAACGGAAAGGAAGAAGTTTAACAAGAAAAAGGTACGAGATCTCAAACATGCACAAAGTTAGAATGAATTGGTCGTGTCGTGTGTTCCCCCATAGATGGTCATGTGAATATTGAACCGCTCCGTCAATAGAAATATGATTATAAGAGGGATTCATGTCGGCTTCACGAGGGCCTTAGTTTGACATTTAAGCCATTCTGACCGGGCACCCATTTTGGTGTCAGCATCATGTTATGCTTTACCTATTGAAAAATAGCAGATCTACAAGCTCATATCGCGCCACCGAGTGGCGCGATACGAGCTTGTAGGTCTGCTATTTTTTGAAAAATCGAAGAGCGACTGACATTTTTAGAATCTGATCTCAGGTCAGAATGGGTTAATCAGACCAGTGTGTGTCCAGTGGAAACCTCAGTATGAATCTGATCTCAGGTCAGATTGGGTTAAGGAAACGTTAGTCTCGAGTAGCCACAGAACTATTCCACAATCTCTGCCTGCTTTAGTCTGGAACTACAAACTCCCCAAATCCGAGTAAGGAAGCTGCCATTTCTGTTCAGCTCATTTTTTCATTTCCATTTCTGCTAAGCAGCGAGCTCTACGTTTAGATGATCTATATTTACATTAGGGTAAATTTGTGCAACTGTAAAGACGAAACGGAAGTGCACTTCCTCCACTTCCGCTTAAAGGAGAATTCCATACTAAAAGGCTTTCTTAGCTTTCTTTGTAGTTCTTACGTCCCCATCAAAGAGGTCCAGGTGTTATTTTGTGCAAAAGCTCCTTATTGGCTATTTCCCCTACCATAAGCCCTATTTGAATTGCATTGAATTGAATGGGGCTATGGGGTGTTGTGCTAATTTTCTTATTTCCATCGCTCAAAATTAGATTTTTTTTGTATATATCCTCTCTTCATAATGTAAATAATAACCCAAGCGGCACACTTTACTACTTATTTCGATGGAAATAAGCGAATTAGCACAACACCCCATACATCCCATTCAATTCAATGCAATTCATTTATTCAGTGCTTATGGTAGGGGAAATAGCCAATAAGGAGCTTTTGCACAAAATGACACCTGGACCTCTTTGATGGGGACGTAACAACTAAAGAAAGCTAAGAAAGCCTTTTAGTATGGAATTCTCCTTTAATATTTTGCTCATGATAGAATTTGACCACCAAACTTTGGTGGTGAAATGCGGAAGTAGGCGGTTCTGCCGGGTGCTTCAAAACGCCACTGAGCAACTTAACACTGAAATGGATGGCGCGGCGGGGGGCGGGGCTAACGCTCCGGTTCGACCTCTATCCTTTCATTACTCTATGCTCCAGACTGTATGACGGAAGCATTTGAAAATGTGCGAGAGGCAACAAACAGTCTGGCAACGTGCGAGACTAAAGCCAAATTCCAATACCCAATATCTCGGCCACTCGCTCACTCACACTCGCTCACTCCAGCATGGCAAATGACGGTGAAATTGGTGACCTGCCAAATATGTGACCATCTTGTTCACACAACTATTACATGGAAGTCTTTAAATACATGGCCTAAATACAGTTAGGTTGAACTCTGCTAATGAACAAACTGCAACAATTGACATTAGGACACATTTACATTATGTGATTGTCTACACGGTTGTCACATATTTCAGCAGGTCACCAATTCCACCATAACACCACCTTGCTGGAGTGAGAGTGAGCGAGTAGCCGAGATTCTGGGTATTGGAATTTGGCTTAAGGGAACGTTAACATGAGTGAACGTCAACGACAGGCCGACTTCACCTGCATGCCAGTATTTAGGTGGCGTGGTGGTTGCTGGTGACTGACTGACAGTTCCTGATGTGGTTTAATTCACTCACAGTTTTCGTGCAGGCAGCATGGAAGCAGTCATTTAACAGCCTTTATTTCCTGTGGTGGGGGGGGGGGTGAGGGGGAGTAGAAAGATAGAGCCAGTGAATGTGTGACAGGGAGAGAAGACAGACTATGCACCCACTGCACACAAAATGAAGTGGAAACCGAGCTACACTTCCTAACCATCTGTCCATTGTACCAAGACATCAGAGACACATACTTCCCACAGATTACAACCACACACAGAGATTTTGAAAACATGACCAATGACAAAGAAATCCCATATCTGCTGGGCGAAGTACAACAATGTGCAAACACAGCAGCAAAGATTTGTGAGTTGCTGTGATAGGAGAAGGATATCAAATGGAACACAACCACCCTAAAGACTAATCATTGTGTATATTCCTGCACTATACCTGCATCGAGTGACCTGGGTACATAGAATTTGATCTATTGAAGATTCTGACCTTCAAATGTACATAATTTTTGTATTGATTGTATTGCTGTATTGTTGTATTGTTCTTTCTGCTTTGGCAATGTAAACGTATGTTTTCTCATGCCAATAAAGCCCTTTGAATTGAATTGAATTGACAGGGGGGACGGGACGTTGGGGTGAAATGGAGAGAGGGTGGGCATGTGAGACAGAGGCATTAAGAGCAGCAGGCTAGAGGTAAACTCTGTATTCTAGTAGAGGCCTTATTCTCTCCTCCTCCTCCCCACACATTGGCCCTCTGTGCTGTCAGCTAAGCTCCCGTAGAATGGAGATGAGCATTTGACTGTAAATAACTCCACCCCTGTCCCTTTAAAAAAAAAAAAAAGATTGTTTGCTTTTGTCACTTTTGTGTAGAGTTCCCCGCAGTTAAAAAGGCGTTGGCTATAGCTTGCTTTGAGCCGTTTGGGCCATATAGCTAAAACATTATGCAGCCAGTCAGCCATCATGGTCAACACTAAAGAAGGGAATGTAGAATAATTTAATATCAGGGCAAGTCGAGTTTGTGTGCATGTCTGATTCTGGACAAATGCTTATCTGGTGGATTGTGTGTTTTTATACAAGGTTTGTTTACCCAGTATTCAGTACAAATTGGCAATACAACACATGTGAAAATACAGTGACAATGTAATAACCCCCACATGAATACATTATGTACGTCGACACATAGGATAGACAGACACAGTAGCCTGTTGTCTTGTTATGTGGTTCATTCATTCCGTGTAAAAATGCAGCTGCATTGCAACAAAATGTTGTTGCACAAGTCTTTACAAAATGGCTGTTAGCCTCCCACTGGGGCTTGGCTGTGTCTTTATGCTTACAGCGCACACGCACACACACACACACACACACACACACACAGCCACCATCTTTATCTCCCAGGGACAAAGAACAACACGGAACCCGCACTAAACTAACAGAAATAACATATTAAAATAGCTAGCAAAAAGTGCTTGGGGTGACATTTTAATCACAAATATAACCAAATAGGTCTTATTTGTTGTCATTATTTCTAGTTGGGCAGCTATACCACATCCACACATGCTTATTATTTGTCTTGTTTGCTAAAGGGACATTAATTTAAAGGGACACAAAGTCCTCTCCAGAAACAAAAACAAACCAAACGCTTCAAATAAAAGGTTTTATTTCATATGGAAAAACAAAGGCAACCATTTAACTGATAGAATATATATATATATATATATATATATATATATATATATAAACGTCCCTTTGACCCTCATATAAACCATAAACATATGAATGACTCGTTTAATTAGCGTTTAAACACCAGTAGGATATCAATCCGAATTCTGTTTAATAGTTATATCATGAAGTCTTCATTTACATTATTAGAAACACTGCTGTGTGTGTGTGTATAGGCTACTGCTCGGACAGTACACCATGTACAGTCGATCGAAACGGGCATATACAGTAGCAATACGTGCAGAATCGTAGTTTGTTGTGACCAAAATAGTTAATAGACAGCTTACTAAAACAATAAAACATGTTTATAAAGAGAACATCAGCCTCCACACACAGGCAGACGCGTCTCTATCGGTCCTAGCATACATGCTACACCACGACAAGAAGAAGCCCAAGCCACCATTACTGGTGCTTTATTGCTTGGCTTGGCTTGACGTAAAAATTGCTCGCATAATGCCAAAGCTACAAGCTCTGCGAGTTTTTTTAAAACCTCCAGAAATAGCCCGTGGTCTGTAATAATGTAGTTGAGACTATACAGTCACAGACATCATAAGATAATGTGTGTGTCCGTCCAGACCATCCAGCCCCCCAGATAGATAGAATAGAGAGAGAAGAGCGTCCTCTGACGTCCTGTTCTGTTCTGTTCTGGTCTGGGGGAGGCTTTCATTTCTCCCTCTTCTCCCTTTCCATTTAGCACAGCCTGTCTCTCTCTACAAAAACGTCACATTTCTCTTGTCGTGTTTTTGCTGAACGGTCGCATTTGGGTTCGTTTGGAACGGAGGACGTTCATTCTCCTGTATCTATACCCCCACCCACCACCACCACCACCACCGGCCGGGTTCTGCTCTGAAACCGACCCGCTCCTAGACTCGGGACTCTCGGCTTGGGGTTTTTTTTTAAGCGTCGCGGTGCGGTGTGTACAACACGGCCACTGAAAGGCCTGTGTGCT
Organism: Protomyctophum parallelum; assembly: GCF_964188405.1. Classification (NCBI taxonomy): domain Eukaryota; kingdom Metazoa; phylum Chordata; class Actinopteri; order Myctophiformes; family Myctophidae; genus Protomyctophum; species Protomyctophum parallelum. Next base: position 44,933,213 of record NC_139719.1, read on the forward strand.
GTAACGTTGTTGTTGTTTTTTGCTGCGTAAAAACGTCTTATTCGTCGTAAATTCGTCTTATTCGGTGTCCCCGAGAGACACAATAAAAGCCCGAACCGCTCGCGCTGTTTTTAAACCGTGTTTATCCGTCGTTTAAACGGCGTTTAGCCGTCGTTTGTACCGTGTTTTTTTTTAAACCAGTCGTTGTGGGGCCTAGTGTTCTTTCGCTAGGCCGGCCGCTCGCGCCGCGACGACGCCCGAGAGAACGGCGCTCGGACGTCGGGCTCGAGGCGGAGGGAAAGCCCCGCCGCGTCATCACGACGACCAGGCTCGAGCTCTGCTCTGCCTGCAGTGCTGCCATGTTGTCGTCTCGCTCCTCGAGCCCATTATAAAACATAAACCGCTCCGCTCGTGCGACGACGCGATTAAAAAACGCGACGCGTTGAGCCCTTTTTTTTTAAAGTCAAGTCCTCTCGACATAACCCCTGAAACCCAATATCTCTATTTGGCAACTTTTAATTTGCTCTACAGTCACTAAAGTGCTCTCCCTCCCCTCCTTTTCTCTCTCTCTCCTTCTTTCTTTTCTCCTGTTCTTCTCCTCCTCCTCCCTGCTTCTCTCTCCCCTCTCCTCTCCTCTCCTCTCTCCCACTCATATTCCATTCTCTCTCTCCTCTCCTCTCCACAGTCCCTGATAGATTTTTTTTTCTCCTCCTCTCCTCCTGCTCTCTCTCTCTAAAAAACTCCTCTTCTTCTTTCTTCCCTCCCTGAAGGAAAAAAGAGGGGAGGAAGGAGAGTCTCTAAAGCTCGTCCGTGTCGTGGTGTGTGTTTTTTACGCCTGAAATTTTTATCACAAAATTATAATACACTCAAAGGGAAACTCACCGTCATGAAAAAGCGGTGCCTTGTCAACGGGGTTTCCTCGCCATCGCCGCACGGGTCGGTCCGGCGGGGTGGTGGTGCTGGTGGTGGTGGTGGAGGGGCGAGCGGCTGCCACAGGCATCCATCCATGTTTATCACACTTTATCAAACACACTCATAATCATCACCATGAAAGGCCTGGCCCTGTATAGAAATCCAGTTTTTTTTTTTAAATCATTTAAAAAATATTTATATATTTTTGTTTACCTTCAACCTGATTTGTTTTTGCTTTACTTGGCCTGTCACAGACGGTAGGGGGCGGGGCCTCCAGTCATTGGTGCTGCTGCCACACCTTCATATTTCACACAGGTGATAAAATATTAAAAATAATAATACAATACAATAAAGTTGTTTATAGTTATTGAGAACCATACTTTGGTTCATCGATTTATTACATTTCAACATGCTCTTGTTTCTATTAAACTCACTGATGGTAATGAAAGCCCTAGCTTGTACAAAATCCAGTTTTTTTAAAAATATAATTTAAAAATAAATAGTTTTGTTTACTTTCAACCGTATGTAGTGATTGTTTGTGTTTACTTGGCCTGTCACAGACGGTAGGGGGCGGGCCTCCACTCACTGGTCCTGCCCATAGACTGCCACACCTTCATATTGTTGCACTTTGCTTTGTAAATATAAAAGTATGTTTCTCATGCCAATGAAGCTCATTTGAATTGAATTGTTGCACACACAGGTGATTCATATTAAACTACCGTATAAAATAAAAATAAATAATACAATAAAATAAGTTGTTTATTGTTTATAAGGATCCCCATTAGCTTTTGCCTTGACAAAAGCTAGTCTTCCTGGGGTCCGACACAGACAAACATTTAACAAAGGCAATACTTACAATTGTTTACAAACACTAACTCAAAATAAAACATAGTAAAATAAATTAAGAAATAAAAAACATAGGAGAAATAAAAAACAAAGAACAAAGAAAAACATAGCGAAAATCACTTTCAACAAATTATACATTTGAATAGTACAGTACGATTATACAATGATGCATTAAAAAAGATAAAAGAAAAAGATCTGAGGGCTATTTCCATTGTGGTCCTATTTATTCAATTCACACACACACACACACACACACACACACACACACACACACACACACACACACACGAGACAGTATTCATCTTCATTTTCATTTCTCACAAGTTATGATTAAAAAAAATAATAAAAAGGGTTTGGCTCGAACAACTCGATGATCCATTTGTTCCACCTATCACGTGTCAGAATACACGCCGTCAGCGGACACAGCCGTCCAATCAGAACGCGGCTTGCTGCGAGGTGACATCACCGCTTCCGCATTACGCCAGCGGTGTTGTTGTATATCAGAGGCCCGTCTGTCGCAGCAACAACATTGGACCGTTCGAATCGTCAGACATGGAACTACCGGCGATGGACCGAGAAGAAGCCCAAGGAACCCCGGGACCGAGGCTAGATGAAGACCCGTCCTTCAAGGTTCCGGACCGGCTGCTGAAGCGGAACCAGGCCCGCGCGGAGGACGTCAGGAGGAGGAAGGAGGAGAAGGAGAGCAGCTCCATCACGGAGGAGAAGAGCGACTACTTCTCCGGCGCGTTCAAGAGCCAGCGGGCGGCCGTGGAGGAGCTGCTGTCCCGCTGCGGCGCCGCCGGTACCGGGGCCGGCGGCGGGGGGGCCGCGGACCACCGGGCCGCCGCCACCCAGACGCTGGAGGAGGCCACCTTTAAGACCCAGCAGCTGCAGAACTTCCTCAACGACAGCCTGTCCTTCCTGAACCAGTACGAGGTGGCCCAGGCCCAGAGCGCCCTGCAGAGGCTGCAGGGCCTGCTGGCCGAGAAGAGGGACGAGGTTCTGCCCAAGAAGAAGTTCGCCTTCAAGTCCCGCAGCAAAGTCACGGAGAAGGTGGACGAGCCTGATGCTGATTCTGATCCCCCTACCACGGCCGGTTCCGGTTCCGCCGGCCCCACCACCACCACCACCACCGAGGTGGACTGGAGCATCCGGGCAAAGCCGTGCGGCTTCTCCAACATGGACTCTGCGGTCCTGACGCTGCCGGGCGACCAGATCCGCAAGCAGGACGTCCTGCTGAGCCACCTGAAGGACTGCCGGGTCCTGCTGCCGGGCTCTCCGTCCACGCTGCACATCAAGCACGTGGTTGGCTGCCAGGTCCTGTGCGGGCCCGTGTCCAGCTCGGTGTTCGTGGACCACTGCTCCGACAGCACCCTGGTGCTGGCCTGCCAGCAGCTGCGCACGCACAACACGGCCGACACGCGCGTCTACCTGCACGTCACCAGCCGGGCCATCATCGAGGACTGCCGCGGCGTGGCCCTGGCGCCCTTCTCCTGGTCCTACCCGGGCCTGGACGGGGACTTCGCCGAGTCGGGCCTGGACCCCCAGCGGAACAACTGGGACCAGGTGGACGACTTCAACTGGCTGGACACCGGGACGCCGTCCCCCAACTGGAGCGTGATCCCAGAGGCGGACAGAAGAACCACGTGGGACCCATAAGGGTTCCCCACTGTGGACAGAACTTAGAAGAACCACGTGGGACCCATAAGGGTTCCCCACTGTGACGCTCCCCAGTTTTACAAAGTAGTCTTTTTCAATTAAAGTAACTTTTTTTTTGTGTGTGTGAAACCAAAACGAATTGATTTATATTTGCCTTTCTTCCCTTTCCATTCTACAGTCAATTTCTTGATCTTGCGGTTGTTAAAATTTGCATAGATATAAATTAAATTGAGATGATAGCGGTCTTATTTTGTCATCTGCATTTAGGTTGTCATCTGCCATCTGCATCATTATTAACTCATTTAAAATGTTCTGCATTTGCTCATTGTGCTCTTTTCCATTTTCTAACTATTTATTTTGTCATTGTCCCTATGGGTGATGTCTTTGTCTTTGTCCTTGAAGACGTGACAGTTATAATAAGACAATGTAAGTATTAAGTAGTCCAAGGCCTCTGTGATTTTATTGAGCCTAATTACACATATACGATGTTCTGGTTATTGTGTAAATGAATGGTGAGGCAACTTGCAACAGATGACTAAATACTTCAATAAAATAGGTTGAATTAATTGATTTTTGAATTATTGGTAATTGTTCGATGTAATTTTGCGTTTAAAATAATTCACACCTGTGTGAAGTGAGGGGCGCTCTTATCATTGTACATCATAGATCATCTCATGACCAACTGAATTTATGTGATTTGGTTAGCCGGCTCGCTCGTCTACATAATATATGACGTACATTTTCCCTTCATTGTCAATAGCGTTTAATGCTTGTTGCCACAAATATACAGTGAGGCGCATATGACCTGTGTGTGTGTGTGTGTGTGTGGACAAAAGCTGTATTTGTGATGGGCGCTCGGAGGTCTTGATTGATTCTAAACAGAGAAAACATGGAATGTGATGATTCCTTTCATGCCCAGCTTTCTGGGTTTGTGTGAACACAAACATTGGCTTGTGGTTCTGGCTGATCACCCCATAGCAGTGATTTGATTGGCTGAGCAAAGTACATATTCGAGCTAAAAGTGACTCTGAACACTGAAACAAGTTCATAATCAGATTTATTTTGTCTGTTCTCATACAGTGTGACTCGCTGAAGTCTTAGAGAGTGAAATTCTGTGAAATTGCAAGGGGTTGCAGTTAAGTACAGCATCCGGTGATGTATTATTGACCCACATGACGTCACAGGGAGGAAAACGTTTATACAAAATAGAGTCGGGCAATTTCAATAGTCTGGTTGCCCCATTATTAAAATACAAAGAAGGATATTTCAATGAAACATTATACAATAATAATAAACAAAATCACACCTGTGTGAAGTGATCGGTGCTCTTATCATACATCATCTCATTACGGCCAATCACAATTTGCGTACTCACTTTTATCTTCAATGTTTGTGTTCACTGTTTACACAAAGCAAACACTCAAAGTCAACGGCATTCCATGTTTGTGTTTACACAAACCCTCGAAGCTGGACATAGGAAGAAAAATCACACCCATGTGAAGTGAGGGGCGCTCTTATCATTATACATCATCATACATCATCTCCTGAACAACTGAAGTTATGTGATTGGTTTAGTCGATTTGCTCGTCTACATATGACGTACATCTTCCCTTCATTGTCGATGGAATTTAATGTTTGTGTTGCCGCACACGTACGTCATATTTGACGGACAACTGACCTATTTTATCATTTCATTGTCGATGGCAAATATGAGACGTACGTGTGAGGACAAGAGCTGTATATCGGAGGGGCTCAAAAACACAACGCTCATACAAGTGAGCATTATTACTGTAAGTGTAGCCTGTAGATCAGGGCGGGGAGCCCACACTGTTTGACTTGAGAGCTACTTTCAAAATGACCAGCTCAACAAGATCTCTACCCACCGGAAACATTATAATACCATTGCTAAAAATGGCTTTGGAATAGTGGCGCTGGCATTATATTTAAGACCAATGCACTTGGAATGAGAAAGGGGAGAAATGGAATAAGGCCTAGAGCTTTTCTTTTCTATTTCATTTGTAATCTACTGACATCTGTGGATATTGTGCATAGCAACACTCTTGAAAACAAAGTATTGCATTATGGGTTTGAGCTGACAGGCCCTTTTTTATGTCAGTCAATCAATCAAGTCAACTTAATTCAAGTGGCAGATGCCAAAAAAAATATATATATTTATTCTTAAATATATATATTAAATATTCTTTAGGGTCATGTTGTCATGTGATCTACCTGCACAGCCTTTGTTTGTGATCTCCTTTTGGGCACCCCTGCTGTAGATGGAGTGTCAACATCACGCATGTATTATAATGTTCTCATCTCTCACATCTAAAATGACCAATAATGATCAATAATTGCGCTTGTATCTTGCAGCCCCGTCATATATATACAGTATACATGCACGTTCATAGGCTATATTATTTAACCCATTCTGACCTGAGATCAGATTCATACGAGGTTTCCACTGGACACACATTGGTCTGATTGACCCATTCTGACCTGAGATCAGATTCTAAAAAATGTCAGTCGTTCTTCGATTGTTCAAAAATAGCAGATCTACAAGCTCGTATCGCGCCACTCAGAGCTTGTAGATCTGCTATTTTTCAATAGCTAAAGCATGACATGATGCTGACACCAAAATGGGTGCCCGTTCAGAATGGGTTAAATGATAAATGATGGCAGCAAGTTGTATTTATTCACCTTATGTTGAGCCTGGGCTGGGACTGTGTGTTCAGTTTCAAGGATTGTCAATGATTGTGCAAAGCAATGTTGTTTGGATTTATTTATTTGCCAGAAAATGTGAATTCATCACTTTACAGCGAGCTCTCCGAACTATGTCACTTCCAACTGCAAGGCCTCAGGCACCAGATTATGATTATATAACATAATATTTAAATGTTACACCACTGCACAACTGTATGAGTTCATTTTATGTTTCATTTATTCAAATAACATGGTAAAACAGTGATATTAACCCATTCTGAACGGGAACCCATTTTGGTGTCAGCATCATGTTATGCTTTAGCTATTGAAAAATAGCAGATCTACAAGCTCATATCGCGCCACCGAGTGGCGCGCTACGAGCTTGTAGGTCTGCTATTTTTGAAAAAATCGAAGAACGACTGACATTTTTAGAATCTGATCTCAGGTCAGAATGGGTTCATCAGACCAGTGTGTGTCCAGCGGAAACCTCGTATGAATCTGATCTCAGGTCAGAATGGATTAAATAGAATGCACTAATGTGTTTGCAAGAAATCAAACACAGCCTTACTGTATCCACTTATAATAGTGATAGTATAAAAGCGATACATACCATCTAATCACAGACATCTAATGCACTCTGTAAAGCAGTTAACGTGGTTTAATGATCCATATCTGTGTGTGAGAGTGAGAGAGAGTTCAAATTAAGTGTATATCTAAGCCTGGAGTATTTGCCTTTATGATGCTATAGTTACAGGCTACACTGTCCTGAGATATAACACTGATGTGACAAAATGTACAAAGAACTCTGACATTCTTATTCTTTATTTAAGGATTAGTAAAGCGTGCTCAAAGCAGGTGGACTTGCAGTTGAGTTGAATTGTAATGTAACTATTGAAAAGTGATTTAAATAAACAAAGGGTCTAGATGTTACCTGACACTAGTTTTCTTGTGTGTGTATTTGTGGCCGACCTCAACCTGCAATGGCTGATCTATGACTGTTCATAAAACATCTCTTTGTGTGTATCAGCGGTGAACAGTAACAAAGTACATTTACTTGAATACTGTAATTACTATTATGTTTTATTCTACTTTAGTATTTTTTTAACTTTTACTCTGCTGCATTTCAAAGTCAAAAGAATTTGTACCGTACTTTCTATTATGTAGACAGTAGTCAGTTTATGTTTTCTTTTTCTTTTCACCCCTAAAATGTGATTTGCAACTCCTGACACTTAAGCCATTTGGACTCAAAGTGGGCTCCGGGGACCCCCAGTGGTTCTTGAGGGGGTTCCAGGGGGTCCCCATCTAACGTAGTTAATGTAGCATCACGGCCATTTCACCACTTTATCCATTTATATGTTGGCTATTGAAAAATAGCAGATCTACAAGCTCACACAGTTCATGCCACGCTGTGAGCTTGTACATCTGCTATTTCTGTGTAACCCCCTGGGCTGGCCTGGCACAAAAATATGTTCATATATGGGGGCCAAATACTTGTACAGTATATATAATTTTAGGGGTCCTTCACACATGTGCGTGTGTGGGAGAAGGGGGTTGATTCGATTAATTATGCTTATGTTTAAGTGTTATTTATGGTCAGTACATTCATTAGGTGATGTCAAAGATACAATAGCACAATACGGCATTGTGTTGATATTAAAAATAAAACTACAATTTTGAATACATAAAAACAAGTACTCACTTGACTACTCACTCAGTAACTCAAGTACATTTTTTACGGAGAAACCTTCACTCGTGGTCCTTGTGGAGTAATATTTGACCAGGGTTATCTATACTGGAGCATATCTATACTGTACCAAGTTAATCAATACCAAACTCTGTGTTCTCAGCTTTAATGACCAACAGTCTGATAACCAACACCACAAATCACACACTCTGAGCAGCTCTCTCTCTCTCTCTCTCTCTCTCTCTCTCTCTCTCTCTCTCTCTCTCTCTCTCTCTCTCTCTCTCTCTCTCAACAAGCAGGAGCTGAAGAAGGAGAATCTCCCCAAACACTGGGGGCAGTAATAATAATAATAATGATAATAATAATAAAACTTTATTTGTATAGTACCTTTCATGACATGAAATGCAGCTCAAAGTGCTTTACAGAACAATGGAGAATAAAAGAAAAGCAACGACATTAAAAAACAAGCAGTAATGCAATACAGTGAGGACATGAATAACAAAAAAATAAAAGATCAATTAAAGGCAATGTTGTAGAAGTGGGTCTTGAGCTGAGCTTTAAAAATGTCTACAGAGGCTGCCTGTCGAAGGTACAGTGGGAGCTTGTTCCATGCCGACGGCCCGTAGATGCAAAAAGCTGCTTCCCCGTGTTTTTTAGTTTTAGTTGCCATTTTTTTAGGCAAAGCGAGCAGGCCAGCAGTGGAAGACCTTAGGGGGCGGTTTGGGACATATTTAGGCAGGCAGTCATGTAGGTAGGAAGGCGAGACCATTGAGAGCTTTCGGGGGATATAAAGCTAACCCAGTGGTTCTTAAAGTGGGGTCCAGGCACCCTCTGGTTTCCTTCAGCTGCCAGACAGTGGAACCCGTTGCGTTTGTCTTTATAGGCTGAATAGATTAAGTAACCTCACAAAGAAATGAGTCAATATTTTAATATTAGTAAAGGTAACATCAATTCAGATTATTATATGAGGGGAAACAAACTGTATGCACATCAAACAATAATGGTTATTTGGTTGTTTTTGATCAGTTCAGTTGAATCTGATCACATGGCAGAGCAAATGTTGGTGGTTGCCCATCCCGGGCGCTGTTCTAAACTGACACAGATTATATAACTATAGCCTACCAGATACCAACCAGACAGTGGTCGTGTGGTTAGAGTGTCTGCCCTGAAACTGGGAGGTCGGGTAGACTGTAAAAATGGGACCCAATGCCTCCCTGCTTGGAACTCAGCATCAAAGGGTTGGATTGGGGGGTCAGTCCCTGCTTGGCACTCAGCATCAAAGGGTTGGATTGGGGGGTCAGTCCCTGCTTGGCACTCAGCATCAAAGGGTTGGATTGGGGGGTCAGTCCCTGCTTGGCACTCAGCATCAATGGGTTGGATTGGGGGGTCAGTCCCTGCTTGGCACTCAGCATCAAAGGGTTGGATTGGGGGGTCAGTCCCTGCTTGGCACTCAGCATCAATGGGTTGGAATGGGGGGTCAGTCCCTGCTTGACACTCAGCATCAATGGGTTGGATTGGGGGGTCAAATCTACTAATCAAATGATTTCTGAGCGCGGCGCACATTACGTCTCACCGCTGGGTCAGAGACGGGTCAAATGCGGAGGACAAATTTCACTGCGGTAACGTGTGTGACTAATCGTACGACTTTGACTTTGACTATATATTGTAGTTCATTGTAGCACAACTGGCGATAATCTGAAATGATGGGAGATAGTATTTGTGTTGTGTTTATATGATGAGGTGCCATGCTGCATGCACCAATATATTTAATAATAACCATAAGGTTTGTTGTGTATGTGCATGTATACAAGATAGAAGATGATAATAATCCATAATCCTTTGTGCAGACATGCTGCATGGGAGGGAGGGGTCAGTTTTTATGCTGAGGGCTAACTCTGTGTTGTCTGTCAGTGGGTCAATGGACCTTCTATAGTACAAACATGCTGCTATGGTGAACCCAGGGACCCGTGTGTCTGTGTATGGACATAAATAACACAATTATCAGCTCCACCTTCTCTTTGTTAACCATTACAAGGCCTCCTGCTTGTTCTTCTTGGCATGTTTCGATCATGGCGAGCGTAGACCACATGACCACTCAAACCAATTATGGGCCCTGGCAGCAGATTACGATCAGGCTCATCTTCTCTGCCAGAGGGAGATTTTTGTAAATGGGATCAGGTCTTGCTACTTACCAGGGGCTTAACGTGACGTACTGCAACTTCCACTTTAATCGCCAGTGTCCGACAGCATTCCTCCATCTCGCCAAGGAGAAGGAACATCACAATTAGCTTCACCTGTGTGTAACGGGTGTAAGCCCTCAGTGAAAGTTTTGGTTTTTGGCTACATTCTGGAATTATGTGGATGAGGATTATGGACTTGAAGAAATAACCATTGTGCTCTTTGGGGACACCCCGTCAGTTTAAATAACCATTGTGCTCTTTGGGGACACCCCGTCAGTTTCTTCCTCTTTTCAGCGTTCTCTGTGGAATGGATTAGGACTCTACTGTCCTGTAGGACCGTGAATCGAGGTGTAGCAGGATTTAGCATTCAGGAGCGGCTCATCCAACGCAAAGGGATAAACTCTGCCTGAACGTTGGAGATCTCGCTTTTGTGTTCCTTTTCTTCTTCTTCTTAACTTGGTGAAGGACTCGTCCTCGACTAAGGTTTGAACGATGGCTTTGATGAAGGTCAAGTTCGACCTGAAAAAGCGGGTGAAGCTGGCCCAGTTCGTGTGGTTCATGTACTGGTTCTCGGTGATGGCCGGCGTGGGCATCTTCAGCATGGGCCTGTTCTGCAAGATCGAACTGCGCAAGCGCTCGGAGCTCATGGACAACAGCGAGAGCCACCTGCTGCCCAACCTGCTGATCTGCGTGGGCCTGGTGGCGTGCGGCGTCAACGCCTTCGGCGGCAAGATCTGCTACGACTCGCTGGACCCGGAGAAGTTCGTCAAGTGGCAGCCCATGATCAAGCCCTTCCTGGTGGGCTGCTGCGGCTTCAACGCCGTGCTGTTCGTCACGGCCTTCCTGTGCTTCGTGATGCGCATCCCGCTGCAGTTCACGCTGGCCGAGGGCCTGCGCAACGGCATGCGCTACTACAAGGACACGGACACGCCGGGCCGCTGCTACATGAAGAGGACCCTGGACCTGATGCAGATGGAGTTCCGCTGCTGCGGCAACATCAACTACCGCGACTGGTTCGAGATCCAGTGGGTGAGCAACCGCTACCTGGACTTCAGCGCCAAGGAGGTCAAAGAGTGAGTGAGAAGATAATACTGTAATAGAATGCACCCGATCCCAACCAACGTCTCTATAAAGACCAAACCCAAACCCGTCGTCCAAGTAGTCCTTGCAAACGAAACAGTTTTAAGGTCAAACCCGCTCCGATGCAACTATAGTCGCAACTCCTTGCAACGATACAGTTGTAAGTAAGGTCAACTTGCAACTGCCATTGGGCATTAATGGTTGCAAGTATATAGTTGCATGGAGTTGCAAGGAGTTGCATGCAGGCGAATCGTTGGTGCAGTATATAATTGGGCTCTAAGTTATGCGTTGTTGTTGGGAAGCTTAAATGCAGCAACTGTGATGTATTGCGTCATTCAACTTTACTGCAGAGCCGAGTCACAGAGGCTTGCATGGCCAACTCAACTATATGGCTATGCTGGAGGTGGTGGTGGTGGTGGTGGTGGGGGTGGTGGGGGTGGTGGTGGGGGGGGTGGGGGGGGGTGGTGGGGGTGGTGGGGGTGGGCTGTAGGTGGAGAGAGATGCTCGAGGGGTATCAAAGTGTGCAAAGTCTGAGTTCACTATAAGTGGATTTGGGGTTAGCGAGGGTCAGGGGAAGCATTGGATCCTGTACTCGTATTACAGGGATTATCAGGTCAGAGGAAGTTTGGTGGAGGGTGGGGGGGAGGAGGGGGGGGGGGGGGGGGGCAGAAGAGGTTACTATGCACTTTTACTTACTGTTAATTCTGTACATATACTGTAGTGTTTTGGAGCTTTGGTCACAAGGTGTAGTGCCTCGACTCGCCTGAAGAGGGAGCACAGGTAGCAATAGTATCATCAATACCACAGTATTAAGTATAAAGGTCTATTCCAACATTTTACTTATACTTTTACATCACTTGGTACTTCTACAAGCTTTGAGATCGTGTCGATCGGCCGTTTTATGCTATTTTCAATCAGACTAAAGTATAAAATAGAACCTATAGGTGTATTTTTAAATGTGTAAAAAAAACAAAAACAGTACAGCATTATTGACAGTTTGCACTTTGCAGGGGGGGAAAGCACAGGAAAGTAAGGTCTGCTAAGAGGATTATACTGTAATAACCCAAGAAAGCATTGATAGTGATATACAGTAGGGGCTTGGATGTTATTTACATGCAGTTAATAAATGCAGCCCGCCACCACCTGCACGAGTGCTCTGTTAGAGCGCTTCTGAAGCAGAGCTATAGTGTTCTATGTATCTATGGCGGCCGTTCAATATGCTGATGCTGCAGGCCTGCGTGGCGTGGCGTGGCGTGCAGTTATTGTACAGTAGACAGTTTTCACTGTCCTAAGTGGGATCACTCTCCTGGGAGAGAGAGAGAGCGAGGCTAATCCTCCTTCGTCCTTCACGGGTGTTACTGTCCGCTCCAATCAGTGCAGGTCAGCGAGCCGCGCTAGGAATAGAGTGGCCTGGTCACCTGGTCACTCACTGGTCAACACAGAGCCTTTACAACAAGGCCTGGTCACCTGGTCACTCACTGGTCAACACAGAGCCTTTACAACAAGGCCTGGTCACCTGGTCACTCACTGGTCAACACAGAGCCTTTACAACAAGGCCTGGTCACCTGGTCACTCACTGGTCAACACAGAGCCTTTACAACAAGGCCTGGTCACCTGGTCACTCACTGGTCAACACAGAGCCTTTACAACAAGGCCTGGTCACCTGGTCACTGCCTGGTCAACACAGAGCCTTTACAACAAGGCCTGGTCACCTGGTCACTCACTGGTCAACACAGAGCCTTTACAACAAGGCCTGGTCACCTGGTCACTCTCTGGTCAACACAGAGCCGTTACAACAAGGCCTGGTCACCTGGTCACTCACTGGTCAACACAGAGCCTTTACAACAAGGCCTGGTCACCTGGTCACTCTCTGGTCAACACAGAGCCTTTACAACAAGGCCTGGTCACCTGGTCACTCACTGGTCAACACAGAGCCTTTACAACAAGGCCTGGTCACCTGGTCACTCACTGGTCAACACAGAGCCTTTACAACAAGGCCTGGTCACCTGGTCACTCACTGGTCAACACAGAGCCTTTACAACAAGGCCTGGTCACCTGGTCACTGCCTGGTCAACACAGAGCCTTTACAACAAGGCCTGGTCACCTGGTCACTCACTGGTCAACACAGAGCCTTTACAACAAGGCCTGGTCACCTGGTCACTGCCTGGTCAACACAGAGCCTTTACTTTACAACAAGGATGACAATTAAACTGGAATGTATCAACGGGAACGATCGCTTTGCACTGGTTTTCCATTTGGGCAATCGTTGGCCACGTTAGCCCTGTTATGGGTCAGAATGTGTCAAAGTCAAAAATAAAGAAAATGTGAAAATAATTCATGGAAATTGCAGATCTACAAGCTCGCGACGATGCGACACATTGTGAGCTTGTAGATCTGCTATTATTATTATTATTATTATTATTATTATTTGTCATATGGAGAAGTATAGAGATTAAGTGGCTGAGATGCCGTTAATGTTGATCTAATTAATTAATCGGGATTATAGGCACTACAACAGCCCAGTCTGTAGGCGGCTTTAAAAAAAAAGGACCAGTGAAAGTGGAAGAGAGAAATTGATTTATGTTAACTAACAACAAAACCATCTCCCTGTCTCAGAACGGCCTCTGACATCAGCACATATCAACGTCACAGCTGGTTTCATGTGATCTATTTATGTTCAATATGTAGCCTTGATGAGTGGCGTTTGCATTTCTTAGGGTCCATTTGGTCCCCAACGGGTCCATTTGGTTCCATTTGTACACTCTCAGAGTTAAATTAGATTTTACAATATAAATTGGGGTCCCAGAGATAGAAATGCCATTAAATGGGGGGTCCGTAGACTAATGCATGTCAAACTGAGGGGTCCTTGAAATTAAATTGGTTGAGAATCACTGCTAGAGCTGTAATAATCTTCTCTTATGGGGGTCCCTGGCATGTCTTTTCAAATGGGGGTCCACGGGCTAATTAGTGTCAATTTGGAGATACTTGACATGAAAAAACCACTGCACTATAGGCTAGCTCAGTCAGTACCCTCGTCTTTACACTATAGGCTAGCTCAGTCAGTACCCTCGTCTTTACACTATAGGCTAGCTCAGTCAGTACCCTCGTCTTTACACTATAGGCTAGCTCAGTCAGTACCCTCGTCTTTACACTATAGGCTAGCTCAGTCAGTACCCTCGTCTTTACACTATAGGCTAGCTCAGTCAGTACCCTCGTCTTTACTATAGGTAGCTCAGTCAGTACCCTCGTCTTTCCATCACGTGATTTCGATCGCAGGCTCCACCAACACGGCTATGATGTAGGTCTGATGGTAGGTCTATTGGTACAGTAGGTCTATTGGTCGATCTGATGGTAGGTCTATTGGTACAGTAGGTCTGATGGTAGGTCTGATGGTAGGTCTATTGGTAGGTCTGATGGTAGGTCTGATGGTAGGTCTATTGGTACAGTAGGTCTATTGGTCGATCTGATGGTAGGTCTATTGGTACAGTAGGTCTGATGGTAGGTCTGATGGTAGGTCTGATGGTAGGTCTATTGGTAGGTCTGATGGTTGTTCTGATGGTAAGTCTATTGGTAGGTCTATTGGTAGGTCTGATGGTAGGTCTGATGGTTGTTCTGATGGTAGGTCTGATGGTAGGTCCATTGTTAGGTCTGATGGTAGGTCTATTGGTAGGTTAGCTCTGGTCCATAGCCTTCTACTGCTTCCATTCTTCCCTGCAGTAAGGCTATGTGACTATCAGTATTAAATCTCAAATGGAAATCAGACCAGCCTCTCCTCTTTTGTGGAAATCTCACGAACGTTTGACCTACTCACCAATAAAAAGACGGGTTGTGTCAATAGAAAGACTACTTTCCTTAGTGGACGCACTCTGAGCCCCCCCCCCCCCCCCCCACTACACGTATAAACGGTACTTTTTGGCCAGAAAGGGATTTTTTTTCACCAGAGGAAAAATATTCTCTATGAGGCAGTTCTCTGGGCAATATCAGTAGAGGGCGCAGCGGAGTAACTAAAAGTATTTTTTTTCCGGTGGAAACTAAATCCCTTTTTGGCCAAAAAGTACCGTTTATACGTGTGGTGGGGGGCTCGGAGTGCGTCCACTAAGGAAAGTAGTCTTTCTATTGACACAACCCGCCTTTGTTTTGGTGAGTAGGTCAAACGTTCGTGAGATTTCCACAAAAGAGGAGAGGCTGGTCTGATTTCCATTTGAGATTTAATACTGATAGTCACATAGCCTTACTGTAGGGCAGAATGAAGCAGTAGAAGGCTATGGACCAGAGCTATTGGTAGGTCTATTGTTAGGTCTGATGGTAGGTCTGATGGTAGGTGTAGTTGTAACTATTCTCAGGTGTTGAGGTGTTCCACCTCATCTCCCACTGAGAAGCAGGGGATACGACTCCCTTACTGACAATGCAATAATAAGCCACTCTGACCTGCTTTGCACTGCAATGAAAGAAGAAGAAAACATTGTTGGTTCCACTAAATGACTAAAATGACTCTGTGTGCAATACAAACATTCACACCCACACAGGTGCTCATGCTGCAAGGGGAATGAATCTACAGTAAATATGTTAGCTTGTGTCGGACAATACACCACATAATAACACATGCCTTTGCTTGAAAACTTTGTGTTGAAAACGTTGTGTTCAACACTGTATGTGTCCATACTCCAGACAGTGTTGAAGCTCTCACATGTCTTTTTTTAATACTACTACTTTTTTGTTGCCTTTTTACAGGTTAAATACAGGTGTATTAGTCATTCAAATCTAAGATCCTCTCCTCAAACTCTTAACACACACCAGTATGCACATACAGTACTGAATGTCAGCACACTCACAAAGGGTTGTATACATTTCATGATCAGACAATGGATATTGAGAGAAGACAAATTGGTAAATGGTTAATTTATATAGCGCCTTTATCCAAGGCACTTTACAGAGATTGTGCATTACAGTCTCCACACACCGATGGCAGAGGAAACCATGCAAAGCACCAACCAGCACATCAGGAGCAACTAGGGGTTCAGTGTCTTTGCTCAAGGACACTTCGACACTAACTCTGGGGGAGCCCACAGGGTTTGAACTGGCAACTGGTGTGTGTGTGTGTGTGTGTGTGTGTGTGTGTGTGTGTGTGTGTGTGTGTGTGTGTGTGTGTGTGTGTGTGTGTGTGTGTGTGTGTGTGTGTGTGTGTGTGTGTGTGTGTGTGTGCTGTATGAAGGCTGTTCCAAGATTTCTATTCTAAGAAACGTAACCGAACTTAACACTATAATACAGGTTTTAAACATCATGCTTTTGAATTTCAAAGTTCAGGCAGAGAATAGGGATGCTTTAAGTAGGGTTATGGACATTTTTAGCCCATACTCAGTCCACCTTAACCTGAACCATGGGTCAGGGGTCAGGGGTCATGGGTCAGGAGGAGGTGGAATCATAAAGGTTCCTGGTTCGAGCCCCGGCCACTCCTTCCTGGCTGCGTGTCGACATGTCCTTGAGCAATAAGACCCTGAAACCTGATGAGTAGGTTGGTGCCTTGCATGCTTTACTCTCCCTCTGCCAACCTGGGGAGAGCCCTGAACTGAGCTCATGCTTCCTTCAATGCATGAGGAGTCCAATAACCCGCTTCTTTTCACCCGACGGGAGAGTTTCGCCGGTAGGACGTGTATAGCGTGTGGAAAGAAACACGTTATTCCAACCAGTTCCTTTCCCCCTCCATCAGGCGTCCCGGCTGGCCAGGGGGAGGCAGTTTAGAGACCAGGATTACTGCATGTTTTTTGTGTGAGGGTACCTACCCTAGGGTCTAGACTCTAGACCCTAGGGTAGGTATACCCTCACAAACAAAACTCTGCTGTAGACTCTAGAGCATTGGTTCCCAACCTTTTTATACTGAAGTATCACCTCAGAAAATATCTGACTCTCCAAGTACCACCATAATAACTGATGTTAAAATACAGGAGCGTAATACCTGCCCCTTTTTGTTTTTTCATTCCTAAGCCAATGCTGCTGCTGCTCTGACAAAAAACTCTGTCTATTCACAAATCAGCACGATGATGTCTCTAATGTCAAATCTTCTATTAATTAATTAACAGCTATAGGTGTGCCGTCATATGCTCATTTCTGTACGACTGGACAGCCTAACTATAGTTAATATAAATATTTCATTCTCTTTTGTCCTTGTTTTGGGTGACTCCTCTGTGTTCCACCAGAGAGGGGCTCAGGGACCACCGCATGGTCGGGAACCTCTGGTCTAGGCCAGGGGTCACAACGGAGAACTGTCATTGGTCTACAGACCATGTTTTCCTGTCAGCCACTCCCACTCTCCATTCCTACTCTCAGTCATTGTCACACACCTGTTCCCACTCCATCCCCATCAGCCCAGCAGGGCCACGCTCACAATGCAAACCTGTGAACACTTTCCACAATCAACCTGCTCACTATAAGACTGGACTCATATCCACAGGGAGACTATAGACTATGACAAGAACATGCAAACTCCACACAGAAAGGGAGAAAATGTGCTAATAGATAGATAGATAGATAGATAGATAGATAGAGTTTTTATTAAAGTGTCCTATATCATAAGATGCCCAGCCCGCACGGGCTTACAAGACACTCACAAAACTGTACATATATAATAATACATAATACACACATAGAACAGTTACTCATGGATACATCGTTCTCCAACGTATAACTGCCATCCATGCCTTCTCTATAAATCTTCCAAAAACAAAAACTTCATTAATGAACAACCAAATTTAACATAAAACACTCAGACATCCAAAACAGATCTGGGGTTCTTATCCTGATGTTTTTTCAAATAAAACGTTTCTTAACCCATTCTGACCGGGCACCCATTTTGGTGTTGGCATCATGTCGTGCTTTAGCTATTGAAAAATAGCAGACCTACAAGCTCATATCGCTCCACCGAGTGGCGCGATACGAGCTTGTAGGTCTGCTATTTTTGAAAAATCGAAGAACGACTGACATTTTTTAGAATCTGATCTCAGGTCAGAATGGGTTCATCTGACCAGTGTGTGTCCGGCAGGTCACAAAGAGCACACAGTCGCTGCTCCTCAGGAACGCTAATACTTTAGTGTTCATTCTGTGCCCCGTGTCCCGGTTCATTCTGTGCCCTGTGTCCCGGTTCATTCTGTGCCCTGTGTCCCGGTTCATTCTGTGCCCTGTGTCCCGGTTCATTCTGTGCCCTGTGTCCCGGTTCATTCTGTGCCCTGTGTCCCGGTTCATTCTGTGCCCTGTGTCCCGGTTCATTCTGTGCCCTGTGTCCCGGTTCATTCTGTGCCCTGTGTCCCGGTTCATTCTGTGCCCTGTGTCCCGGTTCATTCTGTGCCCTGTGTCCCGGTTCATTCTGTGCCCTGTGTCCCGGTTCTTCCAGTCGCATCACCAGCAACGTTGACGGCCAGTACCTGATGGACGGCGTCCCGTTCTCCTGCTGTAACCCGTCCTCCCCGCGGCCCTGCATCAGCAGCCAGATGACCAACAACACGGCCCACTACTCCTACGACCACTACACCGAGGAGCTCAACGTGTGGAAGAGGGGCTGCAGCGAGGCGCTGAGCTCCTACTACGGAGGGATGTACAACACCATCGGAGCCATGATGCTGCTGATCACCTTACTGGAGGTATACACACACACACACACACACACACACACACACACACACACACACACACACACACACACACACACACACACACACACACACACACACACACACACACACACACACACACACACACACACACACACTACGGAGGCATGTACAACACCATCGGAGCCATGATGCTGCTGATCACCTTACTGGAGGTACACACACACACACACACACACACACACACACACACACACACACACACACACACACACACACACACACACACACACACACACACACACACACACACTACGGAGGCATGTACAACACCATCGGAGCCATGATGCTGCTGATCACCTTACTGGAGGTATACACACACACACACACACACACACACACACACACACACACACACACACACACACACACACACACACACACACACACACACACACACACACACACACACACACACACACACACACACACACACACACACACACACACTACGGAGGCATGTACAACACCATCGGAGCCATGATGCTGCTGATCACCTTACTGGAGGTACACGCACACACACACACACACACACACACACACACACACACAGCTCTGATGCTGCTGGTCACCATACGGGAGGTATAGAGAGACATGCACATGTGACATGTACTGTACGCACACACACGTGTGCACTCACACACACACACACACACACACACACACTGTCAAATGAGTGTTTATTTAAAGACTCACTCTGCCAAAGGCAAACATGTTTTTTTCCATGCAGGGGCTTGAGGACATTGCACATGGGCCCCTAAACAATGGCAGATTTGAATGATAATAAAACATTAATTCAAGACATGAATTTAAGACATGTGATACTTTTTCAGGGGCGCTGGCACCTCCAATGCATGGCATTTTGAAATCACTTAATTTGGCAGCCAAATCTATGCACGTTTGTTAAGGGCAGGGATAGGCAACCTTAGGCACCTCAGGGTGCCAACATTGTTACAGTGAGAGAGGATTTTTCTTTTCAAAATAACATTAAATTAAGCTCTCTCAAATGCATGCAAATCCTGCACAATTCTACATTCATTCAAACTGAACTGTGACTGGGGAAGGAGTCTGGGAGATAGGTGGGTTATTATTAATAATGATCGTTACGATGTCCTGATGTGAAGGAAAATTGTCAGGAAGAAGAAATTAATGTTGTTATATTTATGGACAAGAATGGCGGTGTCGGCCCAGGCCGTAGCGTAACGGTCTGGGCACCGGACTGGTGATCCAGTCGCGGTGTGCCGCGGGTTCGACTCCCGAACCCGACACGGCCTTTACCGCATGTCATCCCCCCATCTCTCTCCCGTTTCCTGTCAGCCTACTGTCTGTCCCTTAAAAAATCAATAAAAGGCGTAAGCCGCAAAAAAATATCTTAAAAAAAAAAAAAAAAAGAATGGCGGTGTCACAATTCAACATAATGTTGACGTGGCACACTAACTATCAAGACAATGAAAACAACGTAACGTATACAGTGTTTTCTACAATAACATACATTCATGTATCGTAACGTAGATAGTGTTTTCTTGTCTGGTAACTATATTATACTGGCAGTGAATCTGCAATGAATGAAAGTGAATCTGCCACATTATGGCCCTTATTTATCAACGCGGTGTACACCGGAAATTGGGTGAACACTGCTAAAATAAATAAATAAGGGCCTATGTGCAGGCTTCTAAAGCTCAAAATGATGCTACATTTCAACATTACCAGATGCCCCTCACTTTACACAGGTGTGATTTTTTCTTTATAACCTAAAATGTAGTTACCACCGATATGGATTAATGGGAACTTTAGCTAACTATACTGTATGTTAGTTCTGGCAAGCCGGAACACCATTTGATTTATTGATCATAAAAAACAAACATGCTCTGAGAAGGTTGGGAATGCTGGGCGAAATGTGACATTGAAACTTAATTGACGTCATCAATATGTCGTCATGGACTACAATGGGTTCAATGGGTTTTATTATTACATCACTGAAACCAAGCACGACCACACAAGAACGTTTCACTGATAGAAATCCATATTTGGGGAAGTCTGTGACATCAGTCATGTATGTTCTACTGTATGACGTATCTATGTACTGTATGTGTGACTCCATATTTGGTCATGTTTTTCAGCCTGTTCTGACCACCAACATTGACTTGACATTGTTTGTTATGGTTAAAGAACATGCCAGTATACTAGTTTGTTGACTTGGATCCCACAGGCTGAGGTTCAACTGACCTTCATAGACTGATGTAGGAATAATAGTTAACTTAGTTTAATATACTGTAGGCTGAGGTTCATCTGACCTTCATAGACTGATGTAGGAAATGGAATAAGATTTAACTTAGTTTAATATACTGTAGGTAGAGTTAACTTAGTTTAATATACAGTAGGCTGAGGTTCAACTGACCTTCATAGACTGATGTAGGAAATGGAATAAGATTTAACTTAGTTTAATATACTGTAGGCTGAGGTTAATCTGACCTTCATAGACTGATGTAGGAATAAGATTTAACTTAGTTTAATATACAGTAGGCTGAGGTTCAACTGACCTTCATAGACTGATGTAGGAAATGGAATAAGATTTAACTTAGTTTAATATACTGTAGGCTGAGGTTAATCTGACCTTCATAGACTGATGTAGGAATAAGAGTTAACTTAGTTTAATATACTGTAGACTGAGGTTCATCTGACCTTCATAGACTGATGTAGGAAATGGAATAAGATTTAACTTAGTTTAATATACTGTAGGTAGAGTTAACTTAGTTTAATATACAGTAGGCTGAGGTTCAACTGACCTTCATAGACTGATGTAGGAAATGGAATAAGATTTAACTTAGTTTAATATACTGTAGGCTGAGGTTAATCTGACCTTCATAGACTGATGTAGGAATAAGATTTAACTTAGTTTAATATACTGTAGGCTGAGGTTAAACTGACCTTCATAGACTGATGTAGGAATAAGAGTTAACTTAGTTTAATATACTGTAGGCTGAGGTTAAACTGACCTTCATAGACTGATGCAGGAATAAGAGTTAACTTAGTTTAATATACTGTAGACTGAGGTTCAACTGACCTTCATAGACTGATGTAGGAAATGGAATAAGATTTAACTTAGTTTAATATACTGTAGGCTGAGGTTAAACTGACCTTCATAGACTGATGTAGGAATAAGAGTTAACTTTATTAACGACCAATAAGAGTTAACTTTATTAACGACCACATGACATTTCTTATCCCTTCAGCTCTCACCCCAGACTCTCGATCATGTCTGATTTGATTTGATATTGATTTGATTTGTTGGACTTCAGAGAAAGTAATCTGTCTCCCGTTCTCTCTTACTAACTACCCCCCCCCCCCATCCCCCCCCTCGTGTGGTCTGCGTAGTACAATAAACCGACCCCTGACCCCTGACCCCTAGCATGGGCATTTCACAACAGACGAGGATTTGACCGAATTGGATGAACATCTGGCAAAGAATAGACAAACATTCAGTGGAAAAAGCAGAGTTACAAGCTCACACCTTGTCAGTGAGTAGTTTGTTGTGGATCTTCTTTTCGTATGTCGGCTTTAAGTGGTGGTTTTAGCAACCGACCACTTCAAACAATCAACACTTACAACGTACTTGAACAACGTACTTGAACAACGTACGAAGTGGTGATGTAATGTATTGTATTGCGTGACAGACAGTGTTCTGAGGGGCGACTCGTATCGCAGGCTGGATGTTAATTATGCCCCATATGGAAATAATAATTTGCCCGGATTAAAAGTGGAAAGCTTATCAGAGTCAGAGGACTTAACAAGGCTCTTATGTAAGTGTCTCTAGTCTGATAGTGGTGTCAGCGATGCTAATCTACTACAGTAAGTACAGTAGGTGACAACCACACTCTGGACATGCCATCGCAGCAATCTGAAACTGGCCCCTTTCCCCCTCACTGTATATAGAGCACCGAAGTCTGACGTCACTTTCAGTAGAGGGTGTCAGTCCCCAGGTTCATGTATTGTTTTAGTTGCATTGAAATCGCCATAGGAGGATTTTTAGATCGCTTCATATAAGAACTGTGTTTGAAAAATAAACATGTCACCCCGGCCGCTTCACTCATATGGATATGAAGAATCAACTGACTGAGAGAAAACGCTAATGTTACTGCTGCTGAATTAGTTAGATTTTCGCTAGAAGCAGACTGTATCATATATGAGTGACTGACTGTTGCAAATGATACAGAGACACCTCCCTGACAATAACGCAGAGACAGCTTGTTTATTTTTGGACCACAACGCTTATAGTAGACGATATTAAGATCACCCCATGTTATTCTCCATAGAGAAACTACTTCCGTGAACCAGGGGAATCGAATGGATGAGCGAGTTACGTCAGGACTTTAGAACCAGGGGAATCGAAGGGATGAGCGAGTTACGTCAGGACTTCGGTGCTCTATGTTTGTTTGTTTCCCTTTTTACCTGTTTTTAGCTATATAGAAGAGTATATTTGTACGTCTCTAATTGTTATGATGAATTGAACATGATGCGGTGGACCCTCTTGTAAACAAGTGTAATGCTTTATGGAGTCGTCCACAGTTTTGTTTTGAGTTATACTTGAAATGTATTTCAATTCTCTGATCTGTTAATACATTCATCAATAAATCAATCAATCAATCAATCAGACTGCATTGACTGCAGTTTCACACAAGACTGTCAGACAGTTTGTATACAAGCTCTGAATGCAGGAGTTTTTATGAAGTCATCACAGTGATTTGTTTGAATAAAAGACAAAAGCAGCAATTGATAGTGTCATGCGTACTATGAAAATAGTGAACATTTGTGCAAATCTTTATATATATTCTTCAAATCTTTGCTTCTGGGGGGGGGGGGGGGTCCCTGGAACAAAATAGTTTGAGATGGGGGTCATTATAATGTTGGGGTCCTTGACAGATCTTAATGGGGGACTGAGACTCGAGGGTAGAGTGGCTGGTATATAGCAGCCAGATGGGTGAGGTTTCCGGTTCGATCCCTGTGGGCTCGCCCAGAGTTAGTGTCAAAGTGTCCTTTGACTCTGAACCCCTAATTTTCCCCCTGATGTGCAGGTTGGTGCCCTGCAGGGTTTCCTCTGCCATCGGTGTGTGAATGTGTAAATGTAAAACATTGCAGCCGTTTCCATTGAATAGGGTTAAGTTGTAAAACCCTGTTGTTGTCCCCCCCAGTGCGGCGTGACGGTGGGCCTGCAGTACGTCAACACCTCCCTGTCCACCCTGGAGAACCCCGAGGACCCCGAGAGCGAGAGCGAGGGCTGGATCCTGGAGAAGACCGTGAAGGAGACCTTCACCGACATCATGGACAAGATGAAGTCCATGGGCAAAGGCAACGCCGTGGACGAGGGGGCGGACGGCGAGGCAGCGGCGGAAAGCTGAGCGATGTCCGCCCCCTAACACAGACTGAAACCCCGCCCCCTACAGCCCCCCACCCCCGCCCGCCTGTCCACCCGCCCCGAGGAGTGTGAGATTGATTTACACACACACACACACACACACGCGTGTTTTCTTTTTTTTTTGTACCAACATTTTAATATTTTACTCAATAAAACAAACGCACACATTTGGCTTTGTGGAGCATGAACAAAAACATCACGACCGTAATGCACAGATTATCAGTGGACTGTGACATCTTCCAAAATGGACTCCTTATGTAAATATGGCGTGCATCTGTATAGGACAAAAAAAAGGAGAAAAAAAAGAAGAAAAATCTGGAGAATCCATTGGGTGCTTTTTTTTCCATTCCCGTTTAGCTTGTTACACTTGTTTCATTTCAACTGAATTAAACATTTCCCAAGAAAGGCAACAAATCAGCATAATTAACACCAAAAGCTGTGATGTGTAGATACCATACAATCAATGTATCATGTATGTTTGTTTTCCTTTGTATTGTCAGATGAATCATGGGTGAGGAGAGGACATACGTGTGGCGCTCTGTTCCACGGCAGGGTGCCGGCTCACTGTCACTCCACTCTGCTCGCCTTTTCCTTTTTTGTTCTTCCAAAAGTATAGTTTATATACCGTTATACCTGCTAGGCCTGCCTGTGTTGGTTGGTATACAGCGTCCAATAAGCTGAGGCCATGCAGAAAACGTGGCACGATAACACTGCAGGGAAACCGAATCAATATGGATCAACTGTGGACGACGTTTTAGGTACAGGTGAAATATACTCTATAGAGAATTCACCGTTGTCTGTTAGCGCTCTACAATGAGGGTTTTGAACCGACGTCACAATGACTGAGGGGTTCCTGTTATCTGCTAGTATCTGGTACCCAGGACTAATATCTGGTACCATGGGCTAGTATCTGGTACACAGGACTAGTATCTGGTACCCAGGACTAGTATCTGGTACCCAGGACTAGTATCTGGTACCCAGGACTAATATCTGGTACCATGGGCTAGTATCTGGTACCCAGGACTAGTATCTGGTACCCAGGACTAGTATCTGGTACCCAGGACTAGTATCTGGTACCCAGGACTAATATCTGGTACCATGGGCTAGTATCTGGTACCCAGGACTAGTATCTGGTACCCAGGACTAATATCTGGTACCATGGGCTAGTATCTGGTACACAGGACTAGTATCTGGTACCCAGAACTAGTATCTGGTACCCAGGGCTACCTGGTACCCAGGACAAGCGAGTGGAGTGGAGCCGGTACCAGCCAGTTGGACAAACGCCTTCAGTGGGGATGGTGGTTGCTATGCAATCCCCCCTCCCACTCCCATGGGGGCCCCCCCTCCCACTCCCATGGGGGCCAATCCCCCCCCTCCCACTCCCATGGGGGCCAGAGGATATAAATTGAAAGGTATACAAACATAGACCGCAAAGAAGGAGAAAAAGGTGTTTTTAAAATGTTGTCAGTCCGTCCTCCATAGAGCTTGTTAGCTAATATTATAGACAAACAAAATCCCTTGTCCCTACACACACATACTGTACATTATACACACACACACACACACACACACACACACACACACACACACACACACACACACACACACACACACACACACACACACACACACACACACACACACACACACACACACACACACACACACACACACACCTCTTGTCTTCTGTAACACCAGTCCACCATTGTCCGCTGACGGATGGAAGTGTTCCTCCATGATGTCTGGAGGCCATGTGGTTTTGACACCACATTGTTTGGTTGATGTGTGTCGGGTTTTTGACGTGCCGGGCTGGAGGGTTACGCCAACGGCGGGGTAAGGAAGGGGGAGGGGTGGGGTGGGGGGTGAGAGGGAAGGAGGGCATGGGGGGGGGGGGGGGGGGGGATGGGGTGGGGTGGGGTGGGGGGTTGTGAGGGGGACAACCAGAGACGAACTCCAGAACATGTTGGAGGACAATGGCGATGTTCTTGGACATGTTCCTTTCCGCTCCTCACCGCTGCCTTGAGGTGTCTCTCCCTCCGGCCTCCCTCCCAGCCAGCAGCGTCTGTAATGTTCCAACAACCGGGTCAACGCTGTCTTTGTAAATAGTGTAGAAATGAAATGAAGGGGGGGGAAGAAAAAAAAACTATCTTTTTTAAGAAAAATAATGTAATTATTAATCTAAATTTTCTGTAAAGTTTGTACCATACTAACATTATTATGTTTCGATTAGAAAGGTCGGTCGGCGTTGCGCGACGACGATGATTGTGTTTAACGAGCGAATAAAGGACTGTAGAGATGTGTTGTTGTTGTCTGAGTTGAACAGAGATGTGTTGTTGCTGTTTGAGAACAGCGTCCATCCAGTCACGGCCAGGCTCACGGTGCCATCTCCATCTGGGACGATGCACAGGGGCGCTGCACAGGGGCGCGCACACCACTTCACACCAGGACCAAAAGTCATGTCACAGAATAGGAGTCATGTCACAGTACAAACCATCTCACAGAATACCACCCCAGTCGTAACAGATGTGTTTTTGTTTGAGAACAGAGATGTGTTGGTGACTGTTGTTTGAGTGTATCAGAGGTGTGTTGGTGACTGTTGTTTGAGTTTAACAGAGATGTGTTGGTGACTGTCTGAGTGTAACAGAGGTGTGTTGGTGACTGTTGTTTGAGTTTAACAGAGGTGTGTTGGTGACTGTTGTCTGAGTGTAACAGAGGTGTGTTGGTGACTGTTGTCTGAGTGTAACAGAGGTGTGTTGGTGACTGTTGTCTGAGTGTAACAGAGGTGTGTTGGTGACTGTCTGAGTGTAACAGAGGTGTGTTGGTGACTGTTGTCTGAGTGTAACAGAGGTGTGTTGGTGACTGTTGTCTGAGTGTAACAGAGGTGTGTTGGTGACTGTTGTCTGAGTGTAACAGAGGTGTGTTGGTGACTGTTGTCTGAGTGTAACAGAGGTGTGTTGGTGAGTGAAAGTTGTTTGAGTGTAACAGAGGTGTGTTGGTGACTGTTGTCTGAGTGTAACAGAGGTGTGTTGGTGACTGTTGTTTGAATGTAACAGAGGTGTGTTTGGTGACTGTTGTCTGAATGTAACAGAGGTGTGTTTGGTGACTGTTGTCTGAATGTAACAGAGGTGTGTTTGGTGACTGTTGTCTGAGTGTAACAGAGGTGTGTTGGTGACTGTTGTCTGAGTGTAACAGAGGTGTGTTGGTGACTGTTGTCTGAGTGTAACAGAGGTGTGTTGGTGACTGTTGTCTGAGTGTAACAGAGGTGTGTTGGTGACTGTTGTCTGAGTGTAACAGAGGTGTGTTGGTGACTGTTGTCTGAGTGTAACAGAGGTGTGTTGGTGACTGTTGTCTGAGTGTAACAGAGGTGTGTTGGTGAGTGACTGTTGTCTGAGTGTAACAGAGGTGTGTTGGTGACTGTTGTCTGAGTGTAACAGAGGTGTGTTGGTGACTGTTGTCTGAGTGTAACAGAGGTGTGTTGGTGACTGTTGTCTGAGTGTAACAGAGGTGTGTTGGTGACTGTTGTCTGAGAGTAACAGAGGTGTGTTGGTGACTGTTGTCTGAGTGTAACAGAGGTGTGTTGGTGACTGTTGTCTGAGTGTAACAGAGGTGTGTTGGTGACTGTTGTCTGAGTGTAACAGAGGTGTGTTGGTGACTGTTGTCTGAGTGTAACAGAGGTGTGTTGGTGACTGTTGTCTGAGTGTAACAGAGGTGTGTTGGTGACTGTTGTCTGAGTGTAACAGAGGTGTGTTGGTGACTGTTGTCTGAGTGTAACAGAGGTGTGTTGGTGACTGTTGTCTGAGTGTAACAGAGGTGTGGTGGTGACTGTTGTCTGAGTGTAACAGAGGTGTGGTGGTGACTGTTGTCTGAGTGTAACAGAGGTGTGTTGGTGACTGTTGTCTGAGTGTAACAGAGGTGTGTTGGTGACTGTTGTTTGAGTTTAACAGAGGTGTGTTGGTGACTGTTGTCTGAGTGTAACAGAGGTGTGTTGGTGACTGTTGTTTGAGTTTAACAGAGGTGTGTTGGTGACTGTTGTCTGAGTGTAACAGAGGTGTGTTGGTGACTGTTGTTTGAGTTTAACAGAGGTGTGTTGGTGACTGTTGTCTGAATGTAACAGAGGTGTGTTGGTGACTGTTGTCTGAGTGTAACAGAGGTGTGTTTGGTGACTGTTGTCTGAGTGTAACAGAGGTGTGTTGGTGACTGTTGTCTGAGTGTAACAGAGGTGTGTTGGTGACTGTTGTCTGAGTGTAACAGAGGTGTGGTGGTGACTGTTGTCTGAGTGTAACAGAGGTGTGTTGGTGACTGTTGTCTGAGTGTAACAGAGGTGTGTTGGTGACTGTTGTCTGAGTGTAACAGAGGTGTGTTGGTGACTATTGTCTGAGTGTAACAGAGGTGTGTTGGTGACTGTTGTCTGAGTGTAACAGAGGTGTGTTGGTGACTGTTGTCTGAGTGTAACAGAGGTGTGTTTGGTGACTGTTGTCTGAGTGTAACAGAGGTGTGTTGGTGACTGTTGTCTGAGTGTAACAGAGGTGTGTTGGTGACTGTTGTTTGAGTGTAACAGAGGTGTGGTGGTGACTATTGTCTGAGTGTAACAGAGGTGTGTTGGTGACTGTTGTCTGAGTGTAACAGAGGTGTGTTGGTGACTGTTGTCTGAGTGTAACAGAGGTGTGTTGGTGACTGTCTGAGTGTAACAGAGGTGTGTTGGTGACTGTCTGAGTGTAACAGAGGTGTGTTGGTGAGTGACCGTTGTTTGAGTTTAACAGAGATGTGTTGGTGAGTGACCGTTGTTTGAGTTTAACAGAGGTGTGTTGGTGAGTGACTGTTGTTTGAGTGTAACAGAGATGTGTTGGTGAGTGACTGTTGTTTGAGTTTAACAGAGATGTGTTGGTGAGTGACCGTTGTCTGAGTGTAACAGAGATGTGTTGGTGAGTGACCGTTGTTTGAGTGTAACAGAGATTTGTTGGTGAGTGAAAGTTGTTTGAGTGTAACAGAGATTTGTTGGTGAGTGACCGTTGTTTGAGTGTAACAGAGATTTGTTGGTGAGTGAAAGTTGTTTGAGTGTAACAGAGATTTGTTGGTGAGTGACCGTTGTTTGAGTGTAACAGAGATTTGTTGGTGAGTGAAAGTTGTTTGAGTGTAACAGAGATTTGTTGGTGAGTGAAAGTTGTTTGAGTGTAACAGAGATTTGTTGGTGAGTGACCGTTGTTTGAGTGTAACAGAGATTTGTTGGTGAGTGAAAGTTGTTTGAGTGTAACAGAGATTTGTTGGTGAGTGACCGTTGTTTGAGTGTAACAGAGCGCAGCGGCTGGATTCCCGTTCACTGTGTAAGTCAGTCAATAAATCGGATGATGACATTATGGTATTAGAAGACTCAACATGGACACAGGACACACTCTAAGTTCATCACAAGGACGAGCCATGGGTGAGTCAGTGAGTCAGTGGAGGCCTATTCATACTCCAGCTTTAGCCGATAATAAGGTGACCATGCACCTAAACGGTGGGTATAGTAAAAAAAAAACAACAACAAGAGAGATGTGTTTGGGGTGAATCTCTTATCACCTTAATCACCTAAAACTAGAGTATGAATATAGTGTGAATATTGTGAGGGCACAAAAAGCCGAATAGCCCATACCTGCAGGCCAGGAAAGGCCATTAATAGTAAAACAATGATTCCAAATTCAGGAATGTGTGTGAGAGTGACTGAGTGAGCATGTTCATATCAGACAGTTTTCTACTTCATGGGTGCCCAACCAAACTACACTTTCATCCATGGTTTCTGTCATATCTATAGGAACAATTCCCCATTTAGTTAATAATAATAATAATTATTATTATCCCAGTTTATTGACTTACGATCTCACATATAATAATGAAAGTGTTCAAACATGCATGAGGCACATCATTTGTGCCCAATTAACGACGCCGACCACAACAGGCAGCGCTCCAGGGGGGAACAGAAGAAGAAGCCATCATCCTTCCAGGTAGAGTAATGAGGCCAACGCTGGTGGTATTTCCGTTTGGCCTAAAGCACATAACCTACACTGAGCACATAAGAAGACTTAGGGAGGATTTACCTCAGATTATAGAGCTGCTCTGTTCTGCACTCTGCAGCCAGCCACAGGTGATCTACCTGCAGCACTGTACTGTACTGTACTGTACTGTACTGTACTGTACTGTACTGTACTGTACTGTACTGTACTGTACTGTACTGTACTGTACTGTACTGTACTGTACTGTACTGTACTGTACTGTACTGTACTGTACTGTACTGTACTGTACTGTACTGTACTGTATGCTACACCGCTGCATCACCACTGCACGCATCAAGTATAAATACCATTTATTTTACTTTAGTAAAAAGTAGGGATGTCCCGACTTTTTTCATTCCCGATCCCGATACCGCCATTTTTGTGGCGATGAATAACGATACCAGAGAATAATATATATAATAATACAAAATATGTTATTTTGAAGTCCACGGACTAAGAATAGTGTTTATAGCTATCTAGCTATATATCTGGTGTTGTGTTTATAGCTATCTAGCTATATATCTGGTGTTGTGTTTATAGCTATCTAGCTATATATCTGGTGTTGTGTTTATAGCTATCTAGCTATATATCTGGTGTTGTGTTTATAGCTATCTAGCTATATATTTGGTGGTGTTGTGTTTATAGCAGACTCCTCACTCAAATGTGCTCTTGCAGTTTGGTCAACTCCAAAGCAAACTCCACACGTCCCAACATTTTATTTACCTGCCATAGTGTCAGTTAACCCCTTCCTTACCCCTGTGTGGGATCGCTGGTTAGACTGGCATATTCACCGATACCGATATGACCAAATGAGGGCAGATCCGATACCAATACAGTATCGGGACATCTATAGTAAAAAGTATGAATACTGCAATGTAGAAACACAACAATTTACTTCTGTAAAAGTACAAAGTAACGACATCTAAATATTCTTTTAGTACCGAAAGTAGAAATGATTCATTATTCAGAATGTCTCGTTTTACAAGGACTCAAAATTATGTATGAACTGTAGGCTATAAAAATCTTTTTAAAACAGCGGATCTGCAAGATCACAATGTGTTGCATTGCGAGCTTGTAGATCTGCTATTTTCAACTAGCCAAAGTTTAATAGGGCTGTCATTTTATTTTGTAATAATCATCGAAATCTACAAAGTATTACTAACTAAAGTTTTCATATAATTGTACTGGGGTTAAAGGTCAATATATATTGCCTCTGATTTGGTGGAGTAGAAGTAAAAGTACAGACAATTGGAAATACTCCAGTAAAGTAAAAGTAAAAGTACCTCAGACTTGTACTTAAGTACACGAGTAAATGTATTTACAACACCACAAAGTACTCAACCCCAGTACTCGAGTCAAAGTATATATACTCGAGTCAAAGTATATATACTCCTGGTCAAATATTACTCCACTACACGTGAAAGTTGCTCTGTCAGATTTGTACTGAAGTACTTCCTATAATATTTAACCAGTAAAAACACTGGCCAAGCGGCAGAAATACATGCGTACACTTTCAACGCTATACATTGTACATATACAACGCTTTCAACGCTATACATTGTACATATACAACGCTTTCAACGCTATACATTGTACATGTCAAGTTATACGACAGCCAAATAATACATTCATGGACAATACCTCCAGAAGCCTATATTCACCTTTTTCCTGGGCTGTGTGTGCTCCAGTTCCTGTTGATTTCATTGGATATCATTTGGTCATCTGACCAGTTTCATTGGCTTTCATTGGATCAAATCCAGGAACTGGAGCACACACAGCCCAAGAAAAAGGTGAATACTATAGTATAGAGAGGGAATGCGCATGCTTAAAGTGACGATCGAGTGGCAAAGCAACATGCAAAGTGAGTTTCACGTTGTTTAATGTTGTTTAATGTAATCAGATGCAGGGCTGTCAAGGCCAGGTTTTTTGCCACTCAGTGTAGGCATTCCTACATAACTTCCGGGTTTGATGATGATGTTACGCGCATACCCTCTATATATACAATTAACCCATTCTGACCTGAGATCAGATTCATACGAGGTTTCCGCCGGACACACACTGGTCTGATGAACCCATTCTGACCTGAGATCAGATTCTAAAAATGTCAGTCGTTCTTCGATTTTTCAAAAAATAGCAGACCTACAAGCTCGTATCGCGCCACTCGGTGGCGCGATATGAGCTTGTAGATCTGCTATTTTTAAATAGCTAAAGCATAACATGATGCTGACACCAACATGGGTGCCCGTTCAGAATGGGTTAACATAATAACCGGGTACAAGACATTTCATGGACCAAATAAACAAATAGGCTACTTATATATTCAAAAGTGCATGGTTAAAAAAGAAAGTACTCAAACATACAATTTACAAGTACAAGTATACATTTTCTATTTTGATATCAATGCATTGCTGTATTGAAATGTAGAAATGTTCTTGTAAAATGTAGTAATAATAGTGAAAATAGCAGATGAACAGTAGCCTACAATATTTGTGAAGAAAAGGCAGCGATCCGAGCACTCAAAATAAGTATAACAATGACACCTGTGTGAAGTGAGGGGCGCTAATATATTAAAGTCTAACTCGTGTTGCTATGATTAGGTGACGTAAAACAAACACGAACAATACCGACGTAAAAACGCCGCTAAAAATGTGAAAAAATGCAGCCGTGTGCACACAGGGTGCACCACTAGGGACCTTAACCCATTCTGAACGGGCACCCATTTTGGTGTCGGCATCATGTTATGCTTTATCTATTGAAAAATAGCAGATCTACAAGCTCATATCGCGCCACCGAGTGGCGCGATACGAGCTTGTAGGTCTGCTATTTTTGAAAAAAATCGAAGAACGACTGACATTTTTAGAATCTGATCTCAGGTCAGAATGGGTTCATCAGAACCAGTGTGTGTCCAGCGGAAACCTCGTATGAATCTGATTTTAGGTCAGAATGGGTTAAATTATCTTTATTGTCTGTCTATGGCATCATATCTTTGTGTTATTATTATTATTATTATGGCATCCAATGTTTGTGTTATAGGGAGATGGCGTACAGTTCCCTTCACTGTCTCAATATCATTTGTTATGTTTGTTTAACTAAAAACAGACATTAAACCTGTATATAGGAGGGGTTAGCGCCCCTCAAACAGGAGGAGAGGGTGGATACTTTTACTCAAGTAACTTTTGAATACAGGATTCTACCACATTGTGACATGGCTCAGTAAGAGTATAAGTATCAGAGTAAGTAGTTCTATCACTACATTGTGACATGGCTCAGTAAGAGTATAAGTATCAGAGTAAGTATAGTTCTATCACTACATTGTGACATGGCTCAGTAAGAGTATAAGTATCAGAGTAAGTAGTTCTATCACTACATTGTGACATGGCTCAGTAAGAGTATAAGTATCAGAGTAAGTAGTTCTATCACTACATTGTGACATGGCTCAGTAAGAGTATAAGTATCAGAGTAAGTAGTTCTATCACTACATTGTGACATGGCTCAGTAAGAGTAGTGTAAGTAAGAGAGAAAGTAGTTGTATGGCCACATTGTGTCATGTGACACCACATAAGAGTAGTGCGTGTAAGTTGTAAGTAAGAGAGAAAGTAGTCGAGCAGCAGCAGGAGGTGAG
>NC_139719.1:44972174-44979674 GCF_964188405.1 Protomyctophum parallelum
CAATGACTCGAGGTACAGTACAACATCCAGGCTAAAAAAAGGACAACACAACAAAGTCTATTGTGGTCCTATGAATATATTCAGTTCATCAACGGAGCATAGATTATGGCAACCTTTGAAAACTCACTCAGATTCATTTAACTTTGTGTAATCTGACCTGAGATACATAGGCTGAAAATAGAAGTAAAGAAACTTTTTTTTTTAAATCACACCCGTGTGAACCGAGTGGTGCAACTCCGTGTGGGGGTCCCCGGTGGGTCCCCTGTGGAACTTCCAGACCCACAGGAACGCGCCCAGGGTGAACTTCCAGACCCACAGGAACGCGCCCAGGGTGAACTTCCAGACCCACAGGAACGCGCCCAGGGTGCCAGCCCGGTTCCGGCGAGCCGCCCCACGTCCGAAACGGTCGAGAAATGACAGAGCTACTCTGTGGGGGAATTAGCATTTAGCAGACACCTCTCCCTCCCCCTCTCTCTCTCTCTCTCTCTCTCTCTCTCTCTCTCTGTAATTAGCAGGCAACAGTGCAACAGTATCTCTCTCTCTCTCTGTTTCTAGTACAACAGCGCCACTTTTACCCCTACTGGTACTCTAAACATAAAGTGGTTGCACCACTCAAAAAAAAAAGTAAACGTTTCCCTTTTACTTTCCTTTGCAGGTGATCAGGTGTGGTTACCATGGCGACGCCCTGGAGCCCTGCAATATCCGCCAGGATCGGCCGGAGCGGAGGCCGCATCACTTCCTCCTCCCTGGAAGGCGGGGCACAGCGCATCACTTCCTCCATTGAAGGCGGGACACAGCGCATCACTTCCTCCCTGGAAGGCGGGACGTCCCGCATCACTTCCTCCCTGGAAGGCGGGACGCCCCGCATCACTTCCTCCCTGGAAGGTGGGAAGGAGCGCATCACTTCCTCCCTGGAAGGTGGGAAGGAGCGCATCACTTCCTCCCTGGAAGGTGGGAAGGAGCGCATCACTTCCTCCCTGGAAGGTGGGACGCAGCACATCACTTCCTCCTCCCTGAAAGGCGGGACGGAGCGCATCACTTCCTCCCTGGAAGGCGGCACGCCCCGCATCACTTCCTCCCTGGAAGGCGGGACGGAGCGTGAGGAGGGGGAGACGCCGGACGACGGCGCTCGGTCGCCCATCTTCTCGCTGTCCAAGAGCTCCATGGCCGTGGAGCTGGCGGGCACGCAGCCGCCGCACGTTGAAGCGCGACCCGGCGTTGGCGAAGGCTCTGGACCTGAGGCGGAGCAGCAGCGACAGCACGCACTGTCAAAACCGCCCTCCGCCCAGCCCCACGCTCCACTCCCAAGACCGCCCTCCACCCAGCCCCACGCTCCACTCCCAAGACCGCCCTCCGCCCAGCCCCACGCTCCACTCCCAAGACCGCCCTCCACCCAGCCCCACGCTCCACTCCCAAGACCGCCCTCCACCCAGCCCACGCTCCACTCCCAAGACCGCCCTCCACCCAGCCCCACGCTCCACTCCCAAGACCGCCCTCCACCCAGCCCCACGCTCCACTCCCAAGACCGCCCTCCACCCAGCCCACGCTCCACTCCCAAGACCGCCCTCCACCCAGCCCCACGCTCCACTCCCAAGACCGCCCTCCACCCAGCCCCACGCTCCACTCCCAAAACCCCTCGCCTAGGACACAGTTTCCTTTCCCGGCCGTGTCCCCCAAAACACAGCAGGGGTCCCCCACAACCCCACTGAGGACTGCCAGAAACCCACCGTGGTCCCGCAAAACCCCACACCCACTGTGGTCCCCCACAAACCCACCGTGGTCCCCAAAAACCCCACCCGGGTCCCCCACAACCTCAAACCAACCGTGGTCCCCCAGAACCCCACCCAGGTCCCCCTTAACCTCAAACCCAACGTGGGTCCCCCTTAACCTCAAACCCACTGTGGTCCCCACAAACCCACCGTGGTCCCCAAGAACCCCACCCAGGTCCCCCACAACCACAGACCCCCTGTGGTCCCCCAAAACCCCAAACCCACTGTGGTCCCCCACAAACCCACCATGGTCCCCCAGAACCCCACCCAGGTCGCCCACAACCTCAAACCCACTGTGGTCCCCCACAAACCCACCATGGTCCCCCAGAACCCCACCCAGGTCCCCCACAACCTCAAACCCACTGTGGTCCCCCAGAACCCCACCCAGGTCTCCCACAACCCCACTAACCTCAAAGCCCCCGTGGTCACCCAAAACCAGATTTTTACATTTTGTTTTCAGGTCGCCGCCTCCGTTCTTACCCTCACCCCTGGCGTCACCGGCGCACAGCGCCCGCCACCAGGAGGACGCGCGTGAGCCCTCCTCGTGCACACCCCCACCTCCAGAGGGCGACGCCACCTCACCCTGGGCCCTGCCACCCCCTCCCTCACCCTGCCAGACTCCCCCAGCCTCACTCCTGATGATGGCGCTCCCACCGCCGCCACCCTTGGACTCAAACACCCCTGGAAATCCACAGCTCCCGAGTCCAGGAAGCGACGCAACGCACATCCTTGGCTCTCCCCCTGCCTTCCGTCAGCCCCACCACCCCCATCTCTCCCTCTGATACAACCCCCATCACCTCCGTAACGCTGGAGGAGGGAGGTGCATTGGAGCGGGTTTCACCAGAGTCTGGATGCCTTGCTCAAGGGCTGCAGGGCCTGCAGGCTGGAAGCCCTGGAAGCACGATGTCCACGGCTGGCGAGGGTGAGAACGCTGCGGGTGTTCAGAGGTCGACGTCACCCGACCCCTCAGCGGCGGAGAAAGGGGCCTCGGTCTCCCCGTACCGCGCTCACATCAGGTCGCCCATGGTCACGTTCCTGAGCGACTCGCGCTTGGACGGCTACTGCCGGGGAAACGCCACCAACCACCAAGCGCCGGGGACGGGGGTTCTTCCGAGCCCGAAGGCGTCGTCGCCCGGACCCGGACCTCAGAGGAGGCTGTTGTCGGCGAGACACGAGGGGGACGGGACATCGGAGGGAGAGACGATGTCGGAGGGAGGGACGATGACGTCGCGGCCGCAGCTGGCGGACGGGGCTGTGCAGACGGACTACACGGCGGGCGCCTGGTGCATCGCCCGATCCTTCTCCTCCGAGTCCAGCCTGGGATCGCCGCCCGGATCCAGGCTGAGCCTGCACTGCCCCCTGCTGGACTCCACCTTCAACCTGGTGTCTCCGTCCTCCAGCATGTTCCCCGTCAACGGACGGGACCAGGAGGACGACGAGGAGCTGGTCCGCTCTGCCCGGGTGAGGGGGAGGAGGAGGTCCTGCCTGAAGGGGGAGGAGCTAGGAGGCAGGAGGGGCAGCATGAAGCAGGTTGGTTAGTGAGTTATTTAGTTAAACAGTTAGATGTTAGCACATCAACTTATAACAGGAAGCAGCCAAACATTACATTTCTGAAATAAACACTGGTCAGACTCGACTTACTGCAACCCAAAGCCTATAAATGACCAGTCCAAACTATTCTACTCTAACTTATACTGTTCTGAATCAGAGTCAACTTAGATACTTTCATTCTTGGATACATTGGACATCCCTCCCTCTAAAGTCAATGTATGAGGAAGCATTTGAAGGATAAAAATACCTTGCTCTCTCTGAGGCTACCATTTCGGTTATACTGAAAAAGGACAAGAACCCAGCCTTCTTTGTTCAGATTATAAAATAATCACAAAGATATTAGCGCAGCGGCTGGAAAAAAAAAATACCCACTATCATCGATCAGGACCAAACAAGCGTTATAGTGGGGCGCCAAGTTAATGTCTCTCTCGATGCCGAAAAAAGCGTTTGACAGAATCTTTCTTTTTTTTTAATTTTTTTTTTATCCCACGATTTTGTAACCCATTTATCACCCCTGTGTCAATCATCTAATGTAATCCTGGGCTCTACACACCCTCCGCCAACCTGGGGAGAGCAACGGACTTAACTCATGCTTCCTTCATGCTTGAGTGTCCAAGTTGCTCCTTTACACCTGACAGGGGGGAGTTTCCCTGGTTGGACGTAGGCGTGTTGAAGGAACACGTTATTCCAACCAGTTCCTTTCCCCTCCATCAGGCGCCCCGGCTGGCCAGGGGGAGGCAGTTTAGAGACCAGGATTACTGCATGTTTTTGTGAGGGTACCTACCCTAGGGGACACGGGGAGAACATGCAAACTCCACAGCATTTGACAGAATTGACTGGAGATACTTGCTCTTAGTCTTGGAAAGGTTCGGGTTTGGACAAACCTTCCTTAAATGGATTAAAATTATTTATACAGACCCGATGGCCTCTGTACGTACAGGTGGCATTACCTCTGACTCAGACAATCCATCCCTTGTCTCGTATGTTTTAGGTGCAGTGGGACGAGGACGGGATGACGTGGGACGTGTATGGAGCCGGCCTGGACCCCGAGGAGCTGAGCATGGCCATACAGAGACACCTGGAGATCCAGAACCAGAAGGACACCATGACCACCCACGGCCCCGGGGAGCAGAGGAGGAAGAAGAAGGTATATGGGAAGTCCGCCGTGGTCAAGCAGATCGCCGCCAAGGTGGCCAGAATCCCAGCGGTGATGGTCGACGCGGGAACCTCCACGGTGGAGGAAGCTGCCGCGGCGGGCGAGGGGAAAACACGGGGGAAGACGGAGCGCGAGACGGCGGGAAAGCCACAGGGGGAGACGGAGGAGGCGAAGGCAGAGAGAGAGGGAGGTAAAGGGGCCGAAGGAGGAGCGGGAAGAGAGACGTGTGGACGCCACGACGGCGAGGCGGACGCGGCGGCAGACTCGGCAGGGAAAGAACGCGGCGGCGAAGGAGAGAACCGGGAAGCGTACGGAGGACGCGACGAGGGGGTCGTTGAGACGCAGCGGAAGATGTCTTCCCGCCGCGGGAGCGGACGCAGCGGCAGGACGAAGAGCGTCATGAAGTCGTTGACGAAACCCGGGTGGTGTGGGATGTCCCGAAAACAACACGACTGAACCTAGATAGAAGACGCTGCATATGTGGGAACCTAGAAGGCCCTGCATGGGTGCTGTGGGATCTACAGGTGATCCGATCAGGTTCACCTGTAGGTTTTATCGTGATCGGCCAAAAACAATATATATTTCCATCCATTTTTTTTGACTAAATGTTTGACTGTACATCATCATTAGGCAGATTTTTTTTGGAAAATAATATTTAGATTTGTATTATCATGAGAACGATGGTTTAAATAATATTTAGATTTGTATTATCATGAGAACGATGGTTTAAATAATATTTAGATTTGTATTATCATGAGAACGATGGTTTCCATTTAGAATAGAAAGCCTGACGTTTGTACTATTAGCTTGGATTCCCCATCGATGATGTCACTGGTGGACGGGTTTCTGAACTGCCCACAGCCCTCCTATGAGACACAGACATGTTTCTGAACTGCCCACAGCCCTCCTATGAGACACAGACATGTTTCTGAACTGCCCACAGCCCTCCTATGAGACACAGACAGGTTTCTGAACTGCCCACAGCCCTCCTATTAGACACAGACTGGTTTCTGAACCGCCCACAGCCCTCCTATGAGACACAGACATGTTTCTGAACTGCCCACAGCCCTCCTATGAGACACAGACATGTTTCTGAACTGCCCACAGCCCTCCTATGAGACACAGACAGGTTTCTGAACTGCCCACAGCCCTCCTATGAGACACAGACAGGTTTCTGAACTGCCCACAGCCCTCCTATGAGACACAGACAGGTCTCTGAACTGCCCACAGCCCTCCTATGAGGCACAGACTGGTTTATGAACTGCCCACAGCCCTCCTATGAGACACAGACTGGTTTATGAACTGCCCACAGCCCTCCTATGAGACACAGACTGGTTTATGAACTGCCCACAGCCCTCCTATGAGACACAGACAGGTTTCTGAACCTTGAAAATCCTGAATATATCATAATCTTTCTGCATCTCTCTGAAGCAGTTCCTCATCTTATTGTGGTGGTGCTGGTACGATGTGGTACGTGTATGTTATTGTGGTGGTGCTGGTACGATGTGGTACGTGTATGTTATTGTGGTGGTGCTGGTACGATGTGGTACGTGTATGTTATTGTGGTGGTGCTGGTACGATGTGGTACGTGTATGTTATTGTGGTGGTGCTGGTACGATGTGGTACGTGTATGTTATTGTGGTGGTGCTGGTACGATGTGGTACGTGTATGTTATTGTGGTGGTGCTGGTACGATGTGGTACGTGTATGTTATTGTGGTGGTGCTGGTACGATGTGGTACGTGTATGCTTGGTAGGTATTGATGGTCACGTAAAAAACATAAAAGATGGTCACGTAAAAAAAAGACAGCCGACCACAGTATAGTACTTTCAACGTCGTACATACATGTATACATACATACATGTATACATACGTAACCCGTTAAACATACATGTATACATACGTAACCCGTTAAACATACATGTATACATACATGTATACATACATGTATACATACGTAACCCGTTACCCAACCAATATTGAAACATATCGCAATTACGTCACCATTGACAGCCAGTTATAACCCGACTTTAGTATTTATTTTCAATGTTTCACAGAGAGGCTGAGATTTGAAAGTTCGTAGCGGTCGACAGTACTTGCATGCTCTGCTTGCGCACTAGTAGGCACTCGACAGAGTGCAGTTCTTGTTACCACTGTCATTAGACCTGTAATGTCATTTGTAACAGTATTAAAAAGGCTGTATTTGTTCGACATTCCGTCCGCTTACATTCTCTGTGTAAAGCGAACCAGTGAATTATTGAGTCAATGTTGACTCGACTTCATTGCGTGGTTATAATCAATGGACTGAACAAACATGCTATGGTTCTTCTACATGTGTTTCTTTGTCATGTTAAACACATGCTATGGTTCTTCTACATTTGTTTCTTTGTCATGTTTGTTTCTTTGTCATGTTAAACACATGTTAAACACATGTTAAACACATGCTCAAATCCCCAGCGGTCAAGTTCAGGTCAGATCAAGAGTTCAGTTGGTTTGAAAGGATGACGTGACAGAACCAGTCAGAGGCTATATTTATTTACGCTGTAAAACCAAAACATATTGTTGTGGTCCGTCGGTGTACTTAGTTTACACAATGGGGACGCCGTTTACAAAAGAACACACAATGTAACAACGCGCAGTTCAAAGCATTTTGTTTTAAGATGAATAAACCATTGTCATTTCATTCACGTGCTTATTTTGCTCCAAAAACAGGAACACATCAGGCAACCCGCTCTCACTCACAGACCCCGCTCCGTTCCCCTCTCTCTCTCTCTCTCTCCTCTCTCTCTGGACGAACAGAGAGTGTAAAGGGGAGTAAGGTGTAAACTGGTTGAACCAGGGAGGGAGGGAGGGAGGTGGTATGGTGGCATTCAGCCAGCCCAGAGGTACAGATGAGGGAGGGAGGGAGGGAGGTGGTATGATGGGCATTCAGCCAGCCCAGAGGTTCAGTTGAGCGGGCACATTCTCTCTCATTCACTGGCCTAACTAGCTGCTTCCACTGAACTCACTTATTGTTGTCATATTT
>NC_139719.1:44984674-45012174 GCF_964188405.1 Protomyctophum parallelum
AGGATCGTCTCTGGAAATGAAGCCAGGCCTCACTCCTGGCCCTGGCAGGTCTCTCTGCAGGTACAGTACCGGAGAAGATGTGTTATATCAACCCATTCTGACCCGAGATCAGATTCATACGAGGTTTCCACTGGACACACACACTGGTCTGATTAACCCATTCTGACCCGAGATCAGATTCATACGATGTTTCCACTTGACACACACACTGGTCTGATTAACCCATTCTGACCCGAGATCAGATTCTAAAAATTTCAGTAGTTCTTCGATTTTTCAAAAATAGCAGACCTACAAGCTCGTAGCGCACCACTCGGTGGCGCGCTATGAGCTTGTAGATCTGCTATTTTTCAATAGCTAATGATGCGAACACCAAAATGGGTTCCCGTTCAGAATGGGTTAACGGCAGAGTAAACAGGAATCATGATGTCAGAAGTCGTGATATCAACTTAAATGTACAGTGTTTTAGTTCCAATGTGTATCGTTGACCAGCAGGCTGTGCTGTGCTCCTCTCCCCTCAGGTTCGTCCCAGAGGCAGTAAACACTACATTCACGTGTGTGGAGGAACTCTGATCCACAAGAACTGGGTTCTCACTGCTGCCCACTGCTTCCAGAAGTAAGAGCATTTAGTAGCGCACACACAGTCCTCACTGCTTCCAGAAGTAAGACCATTTAGTAGCGCACACACAGTCCTCACTGCTTCCAGAAGTAAGACCATTTAGTAGCGCACACACAGTCCTCACTGCTTCCAGAAGTAAGACCATTTAGTAGCGCACACACAGTCCTCACTGCTTCCAGAAGTAAGACCATTTACTAGCGCACACACACACACACACACACACACAGTCCTCACTGCTTCCAGAAGTAAGACCATTTAGTAGCGCACACACAGTCCTCACTGCTTCCAGATGTAAGACCATTTAGTAGCGCACACACACACACAGTCCTCACTGCTTCCAGATGTAAGACCATTTAGTAGCGCACACACACACACACACACAGTCCTCACTGCTTCCAGAAGTAAGACCATTTAGTAGCGCACACACAGTCCTCACTGCTTCCAGAAGTAAGACCATTTAGTATCACACACACACAGTCCTCACTGCTTCCAGAAGTAAGACCATTTAGTATCACACACACACAGTCCTCACTGCTTCCAGAAGTAAGACCATTTAGTAATCCTCACTGCTGCTCACTGCTTCCAGAAGTAAAACCATTTAGTAACGCACACACAGTCCTCACTGCTGCTCACTGCTTCCAGAAGTAACTATTGACATTTTAGGATGTTCATTTTATAAATATAAAGCTATAGAGTTATAGGCTACTGAGTAGCGCAAAAAAGTCCCTGGCACGACATTTTTGAATTCCGGACATTCACTTGTAAATGGATACTTTTACTTAAGTACAAACCGAGTACCTTTCTCTCTCCCCGTCTCAGGGGCAAGGCGGAGGACGCCGGCAGCTGGAGGATCGTGGTGGGGAAGCATCAGCTGAAGCGCTCCGAGACAGCCGAGCGGACCTTCCCCGTGAAGCGCATCTACCGCCACGAGCACTTCCGCTACCCCACGCACAGCGAGCTGGACTACGACATCGCCCTGGTCAAGGCCGCCACGGACATCGCGCCCACCAACCACATCCGCTACGCCTGCCTGCCGCGCAAGCAGACCAGCCTCAAGCCGGGACACTACTGCTGGGTCACTGGATGGGGCGATACCAGGGGTGAGTTGATACTGCTGGGTCACTGGCTGGGGCGATACCAGGGGTGAGTTGATACTGCTGGGTCACTGGCTGGGGGCGATACCAGGGGTGAGTTGATACTGCTGGGTCACTGGCTGGGGGCGATACCAGGGGTGAGTTGATACTGCTGGGTCACTGGCTGGGGGCGATACCAGGGGTGAGTTGATACTGCTGGGTCACTGGCTGGGGGCGATACCAGGGGTGAGTTGATACTGCTGGGTCACTGGCTGGGGGCGATACCAGGGGTGAGTTGATACTGCTGGGTCACTGGCTGGGGGCGATACCAGGGGTGAGTTGATACTATGCTGGGTCACTGGCTGGGGGCGATACCAGGGGTGAGTTGATACTGCTGGGTCACTGGCTGGGGGCGATACCAGGGGTGAGTTGATACTGCTGGGTCACTGGATGGGGCGATACCAGGGGTGAGTTGATACTGCTGGGTCACTGGCTGGGGGCGATACCAGGGGTGAGTTGATACTATGCTGGGTCACTGGCTGGGGGCGATACCAGGGGTGAGTTGATACTGCTGGGTCACTGGCTGGGGGCGATACCAAGGATTATAGTTTTTTCCCATTATTGATAGAGTAATAGTCCAGGCAAAGTAGCATTTCCAGACAGACTAATTAAAATAGATTTTTCACCATAGATCATCTCTATGACGCCTCCGTCGCATCAAAAGAGTAGTTGTGTAATGTGTACGGATTTTTAGGGTTTTCTAGGCGTGTATGTACATATATTTACGTATTTCGGTGAGATCGGGTTGGTCTCCACTCTCCACTTATAGTCCAGGCAATCTAGCCCATTTTAGACCCAAAAATCTGACTAATTAAAATAGATTTTTTTTCAACAGATATCATTTCTATGAGGTGTCTAGAATAACATACTAAAAGTCCTAAGAAATCCTAGATGCGGAAATATGTTTAATTCTCATCAATTCAAGATGTGTGCTAATACCTCGAGAAAACTAAACACCCTAATGGGCATTATTTTTTCTTTTGTCCTATCACAATGAAACTTTCCACAATGAATCTTAACATGAAAACTAAACTTTTTTGTATTACAAGTTTCTCTGAAACTTAATTTGAATATGCAAATTAGCTTAATATATATTGAATATGCCCACATTTG
The DNA here is from genome assembly GCF_964188405.1 of Protomyctophum parallelum. Taxonomy (NCBI): domain Eukaryota; kingdom Metazoa; phylum Chordata; class Actinopteri; order Myctophiformes; family Myctophidae; genus Protomyctophum; species Protomyctophum parallelum. Next base: position 44,987,537 of record NC_139719.1, read on the forward strand.
CATATCACGAAAATTACTTTTCCCCAAAATGTATAATATTTACATTGTTGTTTGTTAATGATATCAAACACTGATCAGACTTTCATGAACCATTTCATCGAAATATTGTGACTTCATAGAATAACATCAAAAACACCATTCATATGTATGACAAATGCATAAATCCGTCAAATCTTCCTCCAACCATCCTACTGCTAATGGTTGATGGCAATGCTGCTTTTAGACTGGCCTCTAACCTGAAACCTGCCGGGCTTGGTTGTACCTACCGGGGGCATAACCCCCACCGGTATAGTCCTCAGGGTCACAGAGGCACACAAGCCTCCCCACCACGACAAGGTAGCAACAACAGGGGAGGTTCTTTTTGTGTTTTTTTGTGTTTTTTGTTGATTTTATTGTTCAAACGTGATCCTCAACTCCTTTTGTATGATTCTAGTCATCAGAAAAATCAGGCAACTGGGAATTTGTACAGCTAGTACCACGACATTCTCCGCATATGGCAGTGCAAGGGAGTCCATGTTTTTTGCATGTGCATCTCTTCGTACTGCAGTCTTTCTTGCAGCTACAGCAGACCACATTAAGTAATTCTGGTGGTCCTGCAGGCTGATCAGTCATTATTGGCATGAATCTACCACCTATAACATGCCATCCCCAGTCTTCTGGACTCATGCTTTCACTTGTTCCTTTCCATTCATGGATCTGGTAGAACACACGGAGACTGTGGAACTTCACAGCTGATGATGTTGGTGGAAGAGTTTGAGGTTCCACTGGAGATGTGGTCTTGGATACTTTCTCACAGAATCGCCTGTGTCTCAGCATATCCAGCGATTCATATTTGTCACCCCCATACAGTGAGACTAGAGCCTTTTCACCTGCTGCAACGATGATTCCTTTTCCGACCTTTTCCTCTGACAGGCTGAACACCTTAGCTTGTTGGAGAAAGCTAGAGTCAGTTTTTACTTTTTTCAGTGCCAATCCCTTTCCCAAGCCAAATAGACGAGAAGTTGAATCACAGCCTAAAATAGCATGGATGAAGAGGAGATTATCACACACCTTTGGACCAAGTAGTTCTTTTGTCTGCTTTATGTACCATATCCTTCTTGCTTTTGTTCCTTTCTTTGGTTCTTGTGCCAGAAACAGTTCCTGTGCATTTGGATCAGCCTGATGTAACAAGAGTACTAATAAATCTGTATCATCTCCTACTAGGACCGTGTCTTTGGTTCTGGCTGAGGCAATGGCGGTTTGGACAATGAGCACATCAGCATCATTATTTGCATGGTCTGTGATGCACCCAGCCCTCTCTAGTTTATTACTTAGATAAACCAAGAAGCGTTGTTTATTTTCCTTATTGTTAAGGAACTGGTCCTTTTTGGATTGGATGATCATGTCAGTACAGTGTGTACAGTAAGTGTACAGTCACGCCGGGACTAACACCAGTCCGTCGCAGTTGGGTGGCATCTTTTATTGTTGGTTCGTCTTTGTAGCCATCAAAGACTATGACAGTAGTCATACCATTACAAAACACAAAAAGAACCTCCCCTGTTGTTGCTACCTTGTCGTGCCTCTGTGACCCTGAGGACTATACCGGTGGGGGTTATGCCCCCGGTAGGTACAACCAAGCCCGGCAGGTTTCAGGTTAGAGGCCAGTCTAAAAGCAGCATTGCCATCAACCATTAGCAGTAGGATGGTTGGAGGAAGATTTGACGGATTTATGCATTTGTCATACATATGAATGGTGTTTTTGATGTTATTCTATGAAGTCACAATATTTCGATGAAATGGTTCATGAAAGTCTGATCAGTGTGTTTGATATCATTAACAAACAACAATGTAAATATTATACATTTTGGGGAAAAGTAATTTTCGTGATATGCAAATGTGGGCATATTCAATATATATTAAGCTAATTTGCATATTCAAATTAAGTTTCAGAGAAACTTGTAATACAAAAAAGTTTAGTTTTCATGTTAAGATTCATTGTGGAAAGTTTCATTGTGATAGGACAAAAGAAAAAAAAGCCCATTAGGGTGTTTAGTTTTCTCGAGGTATTAGCACACATCTTGAATTGATGAGAATTAAACATATTTCCGCATCTAGGATTTCTTAGGACTTTTAGTATGTTATTCTAGACACCTCATAGAAATGATATCTGTTGAAAACAGATATCATCTATCTATTTTAATTAGTCAGATTTTTGGGTTTAAAATGGGCTAGATTGCCTGGGCTATAAGTGTTGAGTGGAGACCAACCCGATCTCACCGAAATACGTAAATATATGTACATACACGCCTAGAAAACCCTTAAAAATCCGTACACATTACACAACTACTCTTTTGATGCGACGGAGGCGTGGCTTTCACACTAGTACGGAAGTGCTATTTCAAACCGTGGCTGGGTCGGTCGGGCTGGGTGAGTTGGCGTTTGACACATAATGACACGCCCAAATTTGGGCTGCAAAGTGTTAACCCATTCTGACCGGGCACCCATTTTGGTGTTAGCATCATGTTATGCTTTAGCTATTGAAAAATAGCAGATCTACAAGCTCATATCGCGCCACCGAGTGGCGCGATACGAGCTTGTAGGTCTGCTATTTTTGAAAAATCAAAGACACTTTTAGAATCTGATCTCAGGTCAGAATGGGTTAATAATGAAACTGTCAGGATGTAATAGACATTTTTAGAATCTGATCTCAGGTCAGAAAGTGTTGAAGGTCTAATCATAATAATGAGCGATGTGTATCGTTGTCCAAAGTGTTGAAGGTCTAATAATAATAATGAGCGATGTGTGTCGTTGTCCAGGCGGGAAGGAGAACGTGTCTCTGGCCGAGGCGCTGAACCAGGCCCGTCTGCCCATCATCGACTTCAAGACGTGTAAGCAGAAGAAGTTCTGGGGCGACCGCGTCCGAGACTCCATGATCTGTGCCGGCTTCAGAGACACCTCTGGCCCGCCGGCCGCCTGCCAGGTAACCGTTAACACTTCTGTTAACACAGCGTCATTTGGAACCATTAAACGTTTGAAGATGTTTTTGATACCATCCATTGAAATGGAGGGGGACCACTTTGGATGTCGTCCCAACAGGAAATTACATCGAAGGTTGTCCAATAGACGCTCCCAGCCTGTAGAGCGGTGCGCTCTGTTATGGAACGAGTAATGTTCCGTCTTTTGATTAACACCCTGAACGCCCGGGGTTATTTAATCCATTAAATCAGAGCCCAGCGGTTTATAGCAGGGGAGCACGTTTAGCGACGGACCGGATGTTATCCCGGATGTGGCTGAAGCAGCTAGATGTAGCCAAAACACTCCAATTACAATTTACAATTTACAATGTAGGCATTTATCAGACGCTCTTAATACAGAGCGACTTACATTTAAGCAAGAACAAAAGCATGGGAATACATCACATAAAAAGCATTTATCATGAAACATGCGTAAGCTAAGAAAGTAACAGTGGAATATCTATATAATGAAACTATACATACACTATACATATAAACTATACATATATACTACTATGCTATACATATGTACTATGGCGTGCTATGACTAAATACAATACAATTATAGTGCTGTCTACATAACATGCTATAAGTCTGTATCAAATGCTATCTAAGCCAACAGAAATGCAATTGGACGGAATGATTTAGATCAAGAGTTATTCACGTTTTAAGATTTTCTGTCTCGTCGGCTAAAATGGTGGGGGAACTTTTTCGATGACGTCCCACCGGAAAATAACATTGAACGTTGTGCAACAGACGCTCCCAGCCTGTGGTGCCATGTGATCGGTTTTGATATCAATAAACTCCGTCCTTTTCATCAATCTCTGTCCTGAGCGCTGGGCGTTTAGCCTGGTTAATAAACCAGACGGAATCAGCCGTTGGCAAAAATAAATTGCCTGCCGGCGGATTACGGTCTGGAGAGGCTCAATTGTACGCCCATTTCCTACACCAGAGAAATGGGGCGGCCAATCGGGACACGGTATGCAATATGGGCGGGCTTTGGTACAGTGACTTTCAATGCTTGAGACCTTTGACTGACAGTAGCTCTGACCAATTGCGTCAAAGAGAAAATGTTTCAACCCGCCCCCCTGGAAATGAAATCCAAGCTGAGCCTCCCCAGACTAATATCCCGCGGTCCGTGCGATATTAGTCTGGTTTATTAACCAGGCTACTGGGCGTTACCAATTGATTGAACGGAGAACTCCGTCCTTGCCGCTCAGGATGTTAACTACTAAACATACTCACAATGCATCAAGGTGGCATGCAATGGATGCAAGGCTCATCTCGCAGTGATGACGTTGGAAGACTTGTAGATCTGACATGGGTGCCTTTTGGAAGATTTCACCAAAATAGGGTTATGCCATCATCTCCAGGGTGATACATTATGCCAAAAACAAAACAGTAGATCTACAATCCCCGCAACACGTTGCAGTGTGAGGGTACAGACAAACTATTGGTCCGACTGTCATTAGGCCGACACCCTACCCCAAAACCCTACCCTAACCCTAACTGTCATTAGGCCGACACCCTACCCCAAAACCCTACCCTAACCCTAACTTTCATTAGGCCGACACCCTACCCCAAAACCCTAACCTAACCCTAACTGTCATTAGGCCGACACCCTACCCCAAAACCCTACCCTAACCCTAACTGTCATTAGGCCGACACCCTACCCCAAAACCCTAACCTAACCCTAACTGTCATTAGGCCGACACCCTACCCCAAAACCCTAACCTAACCCTAACTGTCATTAGGCCGACACCCTACCCCAAAACCCTAACCTAACCCTAACTGTCATTAGGCCGACACCCTCACCCAAACCCTAACCTAACCCTAACTGTCATTAGGCCGACACCCTACCCCAAAACCCTAACCTAACCCTAACTGTCATTAGGCCGACACCCTACCCCAAAACCCTACCCTAACCCTAACTGTCATTAGGCAGACACCCTACCCCAAAACCCTAACCTAACCCTACCCCAAAACCCTAACCTAACCCTAACTGTCATTAGGCCGACACCCTACCCCAAAACCCTAACCTAACCCTAACTGTCATTAGGCCGACACCCTACCCCAAAACCCTACCCTAACCCTAACTGTCATTAGGCCGACACCCTACCCCAAAACCCTAACCTAACCCTAACTGTCATTAGGCCGACACCCTACCCCAAAACCCTACCCTAACCCTAACTGTCATTAGGCCGACACCCTACCCCAAAACCCTAACCTAACCCTAACTGTCATTAGGCCGACACCCTACCCCAAAACCCTACCCTAACCCTAACTGTCATTAGGCCGACACCCTACCCCAAAACCCTACCCTAACCCTAACTGTCATTAGGCCGACACCCTACCCCAAAACCCTAACCTAACCCTAACTGTCATTAGGCCGACACCCTACCCCAAAACCCTACCCTAACCCTAACTGTCATTAGGCCGACACCCTACCCCAAAACCCTACCCTAACCCTAACTGTCATTAGGCCGACACCCTACCCCAAAACCCTAACCTAACCCTAACTGTCATTAGGCCGACACCCTACCCTAAAACCCTACCCTAACCCTAACTGTCATTAGGCCGACACCCTACCCCAAAACCCTAACCTAACCCTAACTGTCATTAGGCCGACACCCTACCCCAAAACCCTAACCTAACCCTAACTGTCATTAGGCCGACACCCTACCCCAAAACCCTAACCTAACACTAACTGTCATTAGGCCGACACCCTACCCCAAAACCCTACCCTAACCCTAACTGTCATTAGGCCGACACCCTACCCCAAAACCCTACCCTAACCCTAACTGTCATTAGGCCGACACCCTACCCCAAAACCCTACCCTAACCCTAACTGTCATTAGGCCGACACCCTACCCCAAAACCCTAACCTAACCCTAACTGTCATTAGGCCGACACCCTACCCCAAAACCCTAACCTAACCCAAACTGTCATTAGGCCGACACCCTACCCCAAAACCCTACCCTAACCCTAACTGTCATTAGGCCGACACCCTACCCCAAAACCCTAACCTAACCCTAACTGTCATTAGGCCGACACCCTACCCCAAAACCCTACCCTAACCCTAACTGTCATTAGGCCGACACCCTACCCCAAAACCCTACCCTAACCCTAACTGTCATTAGGCCGACACCCTACCCCAAAACCCTAACCTAACCCTAACTGTCATTAGGCCGACACCCTACCCCAAAACCCTACCCTAACCCTAACTGTCATTAGGCCGACACCCTACCCCAAAACCCTACCCTAACCCTAACTGTCATTAGGCCGACACCCTACCCCAAAACCCTAACCTAACCCTAACTGTCATTAGGCCGACACCCTACCCTAAAACCCTACCCTAACCCTAACTGTCATTAGGCCGACACCCTACCCCAAAACCCTAACCTAACCCTAACTGTCATTAGGCCGACACCCTACCCCAAAACCCTAACCTAACCCTAACTGTCATTAGGCCGACACCCTACCCCAAAACCCTAACCTAACCCTAACTGTCATTAGGCCGACACCCTACCCCAAAACCCTACCCTAACCCTAACTGTCATTAGGCCGACACCCTACCCCAAAACCCTACCCTAACCCTAACTGTCATTAGGCCGACACCCTACCCCAAAACCCTACCCTAACCCTAACTGTCATTAGGCCGACACCCTACCCCAAAACCCTACCCTAACCCTAACTGTCATTAGGCCGACACCCTACCCCAAAACCCTAACCTAACCCTAACTGTCATTAGGCCGACACCCTACCCCAAAACCCTACCCTAACCCTAACTGTCATTAGGCCGACACCCTACCCCAAAACCCTAACCTAACCCTAACTGTCATTAGGCCGACACCCTACCCCAAAACCCTAACCTAACCCTAACTGTCATTAGGCCGACACCCTACCCCAAAACCCTAACCTAACCCTAACTGTCATTAGGCCGACACCCTACCCCAAAACCCTACCCTAACCCTAACTGTCATTAGGCCGACACCCTACCCCAAAACCCTAACCTAACCCTAACTGTCATTAGGCCGACACCCTACCCCAAAACCCTACCCTAACCCTAACTGTCATTAGGCCGACACCCTACCCCAAAACCCTAACCTAACCCTAACTGTCATTAGGCCGACACCCTACCCCAAAACCCTAACCTAACCCTAACTGTCATTAGGCCGACACCCTACCCCAAAACCCTACCCTAACCCTAACTGTCATTAGGCCGACACCCTACCCCAAAACCCTAACCTAACCCTAACTGTCATTAGGCCGACACCCTACCCCAAAACCCTAACCTAACCCTAACTGCAAGCACGGCACAGACCAAACGCATGTCAGGAGCGACAGGTGATGTCGGACCTTTGGCGTGTCTCACTGCGTGTGCATCCCGCAGTGAGACTGAGATTTGGTGTAGAGGGAGAAAGGAGGGAACCAAGTACAGAGCCTTGGGGGGACTACAGTATATATATATATATATATATATATATATGAATGGGTTAGGGTTAGACTGAGTATTTATATAATTTGTCCAAAGTAAAATACCGTAACACATAGTAATAAATAGTACACGAGTGAAATTCCGTTATGGACAGATGAGTGAATTAAATCAAAGTTCTATAAATAAATAGATGAGTGAATGAATTATAAGTGTTATAAATAGATGAGTGAATGAATTATAAGTGTTATAAATAGATGAGTGAATGAATTATAAGTGTTATAAATAGATGAGTGAATGAATTATAAGTGTTATAAATAGATGAGTGAATGAATTATAAGTGTTATAAATAGATGAGTGAATGAATTATAAGTGTTATAAATAGATGAGTGAATGAAGTACAGTATATATTTTGTGTGCATGGTGTACCTTCCCCTCACCTCCTCCTCCATGTCTTCTCCAGGGTGATTCGGGAGGTCCTCTGCTGTGCCAGCAGGACCAGGACCGCTGGGAGGTGCACGGCGTGGTGAGCTTTGGGCCCATCGGCTGCACGGTGGAGAACAAGCCCAGCGTGTTCACCCGCACCGGGACCTACATCCCCTGGATCGAGGCCACGCGCATCAGAGACTTCTTCCTGCACTGAGCGTCAGCCAGGGCAAACTAGGCCACCCGGTGGCCAGCATGAGAACTCTCTGTCTCGCTCTGTTCCAGTTGATGGATTCATTCATTATTAGCAGTGGTGGAAGAGAAAAGTGCTCCGATTGGATTACTTTAGCACAAAGTACCACAATATATACAAATACTCTGTTACAAGTACAAGGCCTGTATTCAAAGATATAACCAATACTTTTGTTAAAAGTACTGAAGTATTGGCAGCAAAACTGTATCAAAGTAAAAAGACTAAAAAAACTAAAAGTGTTTTTTGACAACAGCAACTCTAAAAGCAACGCACAAAGGCGAGCCAAAGTATAAAATAGGGTTAAGGTACATTTTGTAATAATTAATAATACAACTCTACAAAGTAACATATAGTAACTACAGCTGTCAACGAATCGTAATGGAGTAATATCTTTTTTTTTAAAGCACCGCGTACTTTCGCCTTTTGAGATGTAGTGGCGTAGATTCCGTAGAAGCATATTATAAATGATAAAGCATCACAAATGGAAATACTAAAGTAAAAGTAACACAGTAATTAAATAAAAGTACTTCCACCACTGCTAGCTCAGTAGCATTTAGCTAGCTGTAGCATTTAGCTAGCTGTTTGGAGACAGATAGATGACGTGGTGAATGTCCCTCCTCTTTCATTACACTTTGTACATTTAGGGCTCTGTTTCCATCCATGCTAAACCCCTTATCCCTAAACTACTACTACTACTACTTTGCCTTTTCTTTTTTACTATTTTGAAAAAACATTTTGAATAGTTCAACCAGCCAAGCTACATTGGCACGCTGTGAGATTGTAGACTGGCCATTTTACCTATTCACATTAATGTTGAACAAAAAAGGAAAAAAGGAAAAAAAAGAAAAGGCAAAGAAGTTTAGGGATAAGGGGTTTAGCGGTGACGAAGATGGAGCCAACAGGCTCTTCCATGACACTTTCAACAGGCTTTAATACAGCATGCTCACATTATCTGTAAATACGTCTCCGATGTGCAATAGACTGTAAGTTATTGTGTTGTTAAATTGTTTAGAATAGATCATGTCGTATATATAATATATAGCGTTTACTAATACTACTAGGGCTGGGCCATAATTATGACTCCAATATCACAAAATGTTTTAAACTTTTAGCTCAATGTCTGAACTCTTTCATTTTAATTAGCAGATTCATTCTGTCACGTTTATTTTATGTTTTTTTCCTGCGCAACCACCATTATTATGCAACAAAGAATATAATGCACGGTTAATTGGTTAATCAGTATAGTTGATTATAAAATAAATCATACTTTTTATTTTATTTTTTTCCCGGGTCGATTCATTGATATACAATAAAATAAAACAAAACCTGCTTCTTAATTATTGGATAGACCAACATGAATATAATTGAGTGGGTTATTATTTCCCAGCCCTATATGTACCTCTACTACGGCGATCCCACGTACAGTAACACTAAACTACAGTCAGACCCTACAAAATGCCATTTAGAATCCTTGGTGCTATACAGCATCAATCAATCAATCAATCAATCAATCAATATGTTTGATACAGCATCAACTATGACTGTGAGCAAAGAACTACAGTTAGTGCTATTTAGCACCTTTTTTTTATTTTCATCGTGGAACTCGGGGTGTGCAAAATGGACCCAAAATGGACCCTTACAGGTCCATTTGGTTCCATTCATACGCTCTTGAGTTGCATCGACTCTGAGGATTTGACTGTGTTGTTGTCGTAGTCGACGTGGATCGTCGTCGTCCTTCTCGAACACACTTTTGTCAGACTGACTGATCGATCTACCCGTCTACATTCTGTGCAATAAAACCTTTAAAGCAAAACTCAGTTATGTTTTCCCATTGTTTTATTTTATATTGTATATTATGTATATTAGTATTATGTCTACTAATGATAGAGCATCAAAGTCTGACGTCATTTACGCATCATGCCTGGGTCAAGTTTTATTAATCGTTTCCATCCACCATTCTGAATTCACATCGACGTGTTTGATATCGTGGAACTTTGTCAACCGACGCTAACGTTACCGCCGTCGAATTAATACATTTTCCGGCCAGCAACAAGACTGTATGAAATATGAGTGACCGACTATCGCAAACGATACAGAGCCACCTCCCTGGCTGACACGTGACAATATCGCTTAGTTTGTTTATTTTTGGACCACAATTAACTCACATGAGACGGTTTCTAAGATGAGCCAACGTTATTCTCCATAGAGAAAGGATGGGAGGTACGGCGGTTTGGGGTAGGATGAGCGAGTGACGTCAGGACTTCAGTACTCGACAACAAAAGGGTACGGCGGTTTGGGGTAGGATGAGCGAGTGACGTCAGGACTTCGGTACTCGACAACAAAAGGGTTACAGCGGTTTGGGGTAGGATGAGCGAGTGACGTCAGGACTTCGGTACTCTACAACAAAAGGGTTACAGCGGTTTGGGGTAGGATGAGCGAGTGACGTCAGGACTTCGGTACTCTACAACTAAAGGGTACAGCGGTTTCACAGAACACAAAGCGCACTTCCAGTACAGTTCAAGAAGACTCACACACAGGAAAATAAGCCAGCACCCCCGCTGTGAATACAGTCGCAATAAATACAAAATGATTCATGATCGTTAAGGCATTGTTTGCCATTGTGGGTGTCGGTCGGTCGGTCGGTCGGTCGGGGGTGAAACGTTATGTTTGCAAAGCGAGACGGAAAGTCTGGCTGGAAAACACAGCGAGACATTTCAGCCTCACGGCCCCGAGACCCATTCCGCTACGGGACGGGAGAGGATTTGGAGAATCAAACACACACACACACACACACACACCGGATGTCATCGTAATCAGATACATTCCCGTTTGGCCCGAAGCTTGGGGGGGGGGGGGGGGGGCGAACACAGACCAATGTACGTGTCCCGACATGTTGGTGTTCAGCGAAGCGAGAACTTCTCTGAAGTGATTTCGATAACGAAACAAACAAACAAACAAACAAAAAAAGATCCACAACTTGGATCAACTCTTTTGTAGGTGGATCCTCATGTGAGATCGACAGCGACGACGGGAGAAGGAAAAAAGGGGAGAAGAAATTCCAAGTTGAATTTTTTTTAGTCCATTTCTTTCACAATTCTTTCAGTCATTTTTCCCCTGCTTCCCCAGAACGCTCCTAACCTTAAAGGACAACTTTAGTTTTTTTCAACCAAGGTTCATGTTTTAGGTTGTTATTAGAGAAAGTAAAAGTGGAGTGTTACATTTTTTTCATTTGCTGCTTTCTTTCGTTTTAGGGATTTTAGCTGGTTTAACAGGGGGGCGGGGGCATTCGAACATTGGGCTAAATATGTATTTCTTTACAAAATGTTATAGCGATACATTTTTTAAATATTTACTAAAGTCCTACTAGACCCCAAGAAATTATATTTGACCAGAAAAGATCAAGGGATCTACTGAATGTGACAAACTGGCATATTGAGCCTATGATACAGTGTGGCTTCCCCCCAGTAGGCTACCTTCACATTCAGTAGATCCTGTGATCTTCTGTGGCCAGATGTAATTTATTGGGGTTTATTAGGACTATAGTAAAGAATAAAAAAATAAATCGCCATAATATTTTGTAAATAAAGATGCATTTAGCCCCATGTTTGAATGCCCCCGCCCCCCTGTCAAAAAGAGCTAAAATCGCTAAAACAAAAGAAAGCAGCAAATTAAAAAAAATTAACACTCATCTTTTACTTTCTCTAATAACAACCTAAAACATGAACCTTGGTTGAAAAAAACTAAAGTTGTCCTTTAACCCATTCTGAACGGGCACCCATTTTGGTGTCAGCATCATGTTATGCTTTAGCTATTGAAAAATAGCAGATCTACAAGCTCATATCGCGCCACCGAGTGGCGCGATACGAGCTTGTAGGTCTGCTATTTTTGAAAAATCGAAGAGCGACTGACATTTTTAGAATCTGATCTCAGGTCAGAATGGGTTCATCAGACCAGTGTGTGTCCGGCGGAAACCTCGTATGAATCTGATCTCAGGTCAGAATGGGTTAACACCCCCAGGGAGCCGGGGGTGGTGAACGGGGGAATGGAGGGGGGGAAGAGGGTTGGGTGACAGGATGATCTCCATGTCCAGGGCACAGCGTTTGACCAGTCCATGCCGCGCTGTGGTTAAAAGCCGTGCACTCAATCTGATGGCGGGCAGGGGGAGGACAAGGAGGGGAGCTCTGTCCGTGTCTGTGTCCGATGTGTGTGGGGTGGGGTGGGGGCTTCAGTACAGCCTGGAGGACGGGCTGGAGCCTCCGATGTGTTCCCAGTTGTTGTAGAGGGCGTAGGCGCCGGACATGGCCAAGCCCACCAGACCTCCACGCGCTACGCCTCGAAGACCGCCTGAAACACGACACGACAATAAACAACAATACACCTGTGAGAAAGGTAACAAGACAACTCACCCCGTTTCTGTTTTCCTCCCAGAACTTTCCCCAGTGAGGGGTGGGAGAGGCTGGACAGCAGACGGCTGGATTTCTCTAACTATAAACTAAAGTACAAATATAATTTATTCTGTTCACAGAAGTTGTTGTAGGCTATGTGGGGATTATCTGACGAGGTACCATTTGAGTGGGCAAAACCTTACATAATACTAAATAATACTAAATAGTTTATAGGGTCAATATAGGTAAAATAATATAGCCTTTCCACAGGAGTATCTTTTTATATTTGTCCAAAAAGAATACAAACAGCCAATAGCATATTACAAAGTTATCCCCCTCACTGGTGAAAATTCCGGGAGGAAAAACGGGCACGCACCGGGGTGAGTCGTCCAGTATTTGTGAGAAACATCGCTACCAGACCACCTGAGGACAGAGACACAACGACAAACCGGTCCAGCAGGGGGCAGCATAACCTACTTGTAGATTTGAACAGCATCCCGGTGAGCGTTCCAGCAGCCACGGTGTTAATGTCGTCCTCCGCTCCTCTGGCCTTCTCTATCGCCACCCCGAAGATGCTGTACAGCAACGCTGGAACAGGAAGTGACATCATCACATATGCTGCACACAGTTGAGGCCTATAGAGCGTCGCAGTCCCGCCCCCTTTCATGACGACGCCAGGCCCAGTCCCGCCCCCTTTCATGACGACGCCAGGCCCAGTCCCGCCCCCTTCCATGACGACGCCAGGCCCAGTCCCGCCCCCTTTCATGAGGACGCCAGGCCCAGTCCCGCCCCCTTTCATGACGACGCCAGGCCCAGTCCCGCCCCCTTTCATGACGACGCCAGGGCCCAGTCCCGCCCCCTTTCATGACGACGCCAGGCCCAGTCCCGCCCCCTTTCATGACGACGCCAGGCCCAGTCCCGCCCCCTTTCATGACGACGCCAGGCCCAGTCCCGCCCCCTTTCATGACGACGCCAGGCCCAGTCCCGCCCCCTTTCATGACGACGCCAGGCCCAGTCCCGCCCCCTTTCATGACGACGCCAGGCCCAGTCCCGCCCCCTTTCATGACGACGCCAGGCCCAGTCCCGCCCCCTTTCATGACGACGCCAGGCCCAGTCCCGCCCCCTTTCATGACGACGCCAGGCCCAGTCTCCCCCCCCCCTTTCATGACGACGCCAGGGCCCAGTCCCGCCCCCTTTCATGACGACGCCAGGGCCAGTCCCGCCCCCTTTCATGACGACGCCAGGCCCAGTCCCGCCCCCTTTCATGACGACGCCAGGCCCAGTCCCGCCCCCTTTCATGACGACGCCAGGCCCAGTCCCGCCCCCTTTCATGACGACGCCAGGCCCAGTCCCGCCCCCTTTCATGACGACGCCAGGCCCAGTCCCGCCCCCTTTCATGACGACGCCAGGTGCAGGAAATGATTCCCAATGCATTTTTCCCTCATAGACATTTCAAAAGGTATTTATATAAAGACGGTTACGCCGCGGACAAAGAAACTGGAGCCGTGACAACTCATGACAACAAACACAATATTTTGGACCAAACAAATAATTGTTTTTGGGGCTCCCATAATGTGTTTTCTATCCCCACAAATAACCAATTTTGAACAATCAGGCCTTCATATCATATGGGTGTTTTAATGGAAATTGCTCTCAGGAACAGCTCAACTGATTTTGGCCTCATCGTGATGTCATCAATGTCACCCTACTTATATAATTCCTCCTCTTCTTCAGTCTTCAGTACCAAATTTGCATTTCCACTTTGTTTACAATGTCCACCATTGTTGATTTTCCAAGCTGGCATGGAATGGAAACAAGCCTGGGTTTATCTAGCATCAGTATTATAATGACTCAAATATTAAATAATCTGCATATCAGCACCCCCACCACCTCAGGACAGTGTGGTACTGCAGCTAAAACTGCTTTCAAAGTCCAGAAATAATTGACAAGGACTGGTTATATCAGAGTGGTGATTGAGGATCAAACCATTAGAAATAAGTTTGAGGGACATAGACAATATGATATTAAATATTAAAAGCAATTTTAAAATGCATGTTATTTGCGCTTTAAGCAGCTGTTGGCATGTTCTCTTTTTTTATAAGTCATATTGTACAACTTTATTGAGTGGTGCAACCACTCCAAGGAACAGCAATGTCCCGTGTTCACCTATGTGACGTTAATGAGCACCACTATGACTATTAGTACCAGTAGGGGGCGCTGTTGTGCCAGAAACAGAGATAGTGCTGCACTGTTGCCTGCTAATGAGAGAGAGAGTTGGGGGGCGAGAGGGGAGTTTCACCACTCAGTTCACACAGGTGTGATTTTTTTTCACAATAACCAGTCCACATTCCACCATTCCAAACGCCTATATAATGTATTAACGCATTCTGAGCGGGAACCCCTTTTGGTGTTTTAAACGTTATCTATTGAAAAATAGCAGATCTACAAGCTCGCGGCGCAGCACTGCTATTTTTGAAAAATCTTGAAAATGTGGCGCAAATCTTTGAATATAATTTATATTCTTTCAGAGCGAACGTTTTGAACACCATGAGCGGACAGGACGGAGTTCTCCGCCCTATCAATTAGTAACGCCCAATCAGGACGGAGTTCTCCGCCCTATCAATTAGTAACGCCCAATCAGGACGGAGTTCTCCGCCCTATCAATTAGTAACGCCCAGCGCTCATCAAAAGGACGGAGATTATTGATATCAAAATATAGCGATGCGATCGGAAACCGATCGCATCGCTATATTATCGACAATGATAATGAGTAGTTCAGTTATATAAAATGAAAACAATGACAAGCAATGTAAATGTTCCACATACAATACATAATAAATATGTAATATATATGTTTATCAAATAAATGTGATAAACATGAAAAAACTAAAAACAGTTAAACAATGACAAGTGTGAACAGACAAACAAAACAGACAACAGGACAGACACTCTTGCTCTCAAACTTTTCCAACATGTTGTTGTAAATTAAGTGAATTACAGACATTATTCTTTTTTAAATGAGAACAAATAAAATGAAGAAAAAACTCTGTTCCTTCTTTTTTTTTTAATTTCTATTGTGCTATCTATTGTGTAGGAGGGGTTAGCGCGCACCTATTGAAATATTCAATGAAGGGTTCCATGTCTGGTAGAATCTATCTTCACTCCCTCTCAATTCAAACTTAATCTTTTCCAATTATAAGTAGTGCATAACATCTCTCATAAGTGAAGTTGTCTTATAACTCTTGATCTAAATCATTCCGTCCAGTTCTAAGACTAAGATTACGTGTTAGATGGCCCACCGCGGTCCCGTCGCGGTAGAATTAATCATATCCTCCCGATTTTGTCGATCGGCTCTAGAGTGTTTTGGCTACATTTAGCTGCTTCAGCCACATCCGGGATAACATCCGGTCCGTCGCTCAACGTGCTCCGCTGCTGGGCGCTCTGATTGGATGGATTAAATAACCCGGGCGTTCGGTGTGTTAATGGTACCCATGGTATGGACACATGGTATGGACACATGGTATGGACACATGGTATGGACACATGCTGAAGAGCTTACCCACAGAGCCCAGGGTGTTGGCCCACGATGCGCCCTGCCTCGTCACCATGTTCAGAATCCTGTTGGAGGAGGAAGAGGAGGGTTAGTAGAAGTTAACTTATCTAACTAACAGAATCCTGTTGGAGGAGGAAGAGGAGGGTTAGTAGAAGTTAACTTATCTAACTAACAGAATCCTGTTGGAGGAGGAAGAGGAGGGTTAGTAGAAGTTAACTTATCTAACTAACAGAATCCCGTTGGAGGAGGAAGAGGAGGGTTAGTAGAAGTTAACTTATCTAACTAACAGAATCCTGTTGGGAGGAGGAAGAGGAGGGTTAGTAGAAGTTAACTTATCTAACTCTCTCTGGCGCTACAATGAGAAAAAAGTGGGTGGGCGCTCAGATCTGTGAACCAATTAGTTTCTAACATGGTCATCCCGCCCCTCTATACCAAACATCACGCTGGCTGGGCCAGGCTACAGCCCTTAACGTAACTCTAAGACATAACTGACAGTATGATAAACATCACGCTGGCTGGGCCAGGCTACAGCCCTTAACGTAACTCTGAGACATAACTGACAGTATGATAAACATCACGCTGGCTGGGCCAGGCTACAGCCCTTAACGTAACTCTAAGACATAACTGACAGTATGATAAACATCACGCTGGCTGGGCCAGGCTACAGCCCTTAACGTAACTCTGAGACATAACTGACAGTATGGTAAAGTCATACTTACTGGACGTTGCGAGGTTTGGACCAGGACATGTCTCTGGTCTCCTTCAGTCCCATCCTCAGGCCGTTCAGCGTCCCAAACGTTGCCCCTACAGACACCAGGAACACAACTTTAACATTCATATTTCACTGTGTTTATTTCTTGGGAAAGGGAGTTGAGTTGATATATATTGTAACTACACGTTGATGTCGTTCAGTACTTTTGATGGGCGGTCTCAGAATAAAATATAGCAGATCCACAAGCTCACAACGCGTTGGAACGCAACACGTTGTGAGCTTGTCGACCTGCTATTTGTTAGCAAAATAAATAATAATGTAAATATTAATAATATTAATATCTCACCAGTGATACAACAGCCTCCGATAGTTAATATTAATATCTCACCAGTGATACAACAGCCTCCGATAGTTAATATTAATATCTCACCAGTGATACAACAGCCTCTGATAGTAAATAATAATGTAAATATTAATAATATTAATATCTCACCAGTGATACAACAGCCTCTGATAGTAAATAATAATGTAAATATTAATAATATTAATATCTCACCAGTGATACAGCAGCCTCTGATAGTAAATAATAATGTAAATATTAATATTAATCATATTAATATCTCACCAGTGATACAACAGCCTCCCATAGTAAATAATAATGTAAATATTAATCATATTAATATCTCACCAGTGATACAACAGCCTCCGATGGTAAAGAAGGCCAGTTCGAAGCGTCCTCTGGTCTTATTGGCTCCCGTAGGCAGGATGAACTCGTCGTTGTCCTATAAAAACACATATATATATACATCATATATCATATATATACAGTATACACATTTTCTTTTCTATTGCCCGTTGTATCATGAGTTATTTAACAGATGTAAAAATATAGATCTGATGTGGTTAAGTGATGCAGAGCGACTGAGATGGATTTATAGATCTATTAAAATATAGATCTGATGTGGTTAAGTGATGCAGAGCGACTGAGATGGATTTTCGAACAAAAGATATTTGCATTAGCAGAATATATAGAGAAAGCTTGGGACATACGGACAAAGAAAACTTATATGTGACGTATTTTATTTTATTTTTATGATAATGCTTATTTCTGTTTTTGTTTTGATCAAATACTTGTGTGTAACTTCTGTGTGGGAAGTGAACTTGTGATATTGTTTATTTATGTTGTTGGTGTCTTATAATCCCGTAAGGGATGGGTCTTAACGACAAGACACGAAAATAAAAATTCATTCATTCATTCATTCATTCATACACACCACATTATATATATAAACACACCACATTACAACTGTTCATTCAGTCATATATACACACACCACATTACAACTGTTCATTCAGTCATATATACACACACCACATTACAACTGTTCATTCAGTCATAAAAGTGTCCAAAATCGATTATTATAATTCAATATTAACGATTAATCGTAATGAATCAGACCCTTCACAAGCCTAGACCACCCAGTCCATAGAATAAACGAGGGACAATTTTCATTCTTCTGCTCTGCCAACAAAATGTGGAATGACCCGACAAGTGACAACAACAGACGTTTAAAATGTTGGATCACTGCTTTCTTTTAAAAACAGACCTGAAAGACCTCAATATTATTGACAGGTGTGTGTTTTTTTAGACCTAAAAGTATTCAATGAAAAAAATAAAAAAAAATAAAAAGCAGCCATGACTCACCTGTATCAGGTAGCGAGGGTCCACGTTGAGATAGGGCGACAGAGGACTCATCCCAGTCACTGAAATGACAATTATTACACATGAGGGTCAATTATCAGGAGTACAGTAACAGGACACAGTTAAGGCCAATTCATACTCCACTTTTAGGTGAAAAGGTGATCACCGAAAACTACAACATGACATCACGCCGCGGTGGTCAGCGCTCACACAACACATCTCTCTGTTTTTACTAACCGGTCACCTCTTCACCGAACATTGGAGTAAGAATAGGCTTTAGGCTCGTCAAAGGTCAAGGCATGTACTGTATGTATGTATGTATGTAGACCTGGTCCAGTGCTTACAGCGAGTCTCTCTCTGACGCCCTGTGGAAGTCCCTTCCGCAGCCCTCTGGTGATATTCTCACTCCCGTGCGAGGATTTTCAAATCCCAGCAAATAAACTAAACGAGTAACTACTCACCGAAAGCCTGCTAGACCTTAAGGTAAAAGTCTATTCTCGGAGCTGGGAAGTGTCTCAGGTCCCCAGCTTCTCTAGAATGCACTATTTTAATCATTAAATCAAATTAATCCAACCAGATCGGCGCAGGCAAAACCCGGAAATGCCTTCAGGGTACATTGCGTTATTAAAATGGCACAAAGTGCATTTTAGAGAGAAGCTGGGGACCTGAGACGCTTCCCAGCTCCGAGAATAGACTTTTACCTTAAGGTCTAGCAGGCTTTGTGTCGGTGAGTAGTTACTCGTTTTGTTTATTTGCTGGGATTTGCAAACACTCGCACGGGAGTGAGAATATCACCAGAGGGCTGTGGAAGGGACTTCCACACATAGACTGTAAAAAATATGGACAAAGCGTTCCCCGGGTCTAACATGGACGTAAAATGAAGCCTGTTATTCCTGCACTGTAAGTCGCCATCTTTCTATATCCGTTTTGGCCCAGCTGGACATTGGCTGGCTCCGTTTTGGCCCAGCTGGCCATTGGCTGGCCCAGACAACGAGGCGGGACTTCCCCCCTTCTTCTCCGTTGGTTTTTATTTTGACTCGAGTGGGAGGGGAATCCCGATCATAGACTGTAACGGTAGCCACGCCCCTCAGAACATACGCGACTTCATGGTCATTTTTTTAATTAATGGGACCATAATTTTCCAAAAAGAATATTATGACATTAGAAATGAGACTTTAAACTAGTGACTGGAAGCAGAAAGTATTCATGACCATGTTTATTAAGGTAATACAGTCTAGGTGAAAATGGGCCCAAATACATGGACTTCTATGGGGCTATGGGTTTTTCTGGGTCCAGTGACAGCGCCACAACAGGCCATTATATGAACTACGATTTCCTTAGTGGCTTCACAAAATATCTGTCTGACTGCCCCCCTGCTTCCACAGAGCGTCAGAGAGAGACTCGCTGTAAGCACTGGACCAGGGCTAGTATGTATGTGTATGTGTGTATGTAATATGTATGTATGTATGTATGTATGTATGTACAGTATGGTGCCACTGCCACTACCAAACACATGACAGACAGTTGATTTAAAATATAATTGTACTACAAACAATGTTTAAATATCACAATAAATCATTAAATAAAATCTAATATTAGCTAGAGATCATCAGCTATAGAGAAATGCTGTTGGCATAACGTAACGGTGAAACGGTTAGATAGAGATAGAGATGAATTGAACATGGTGGACCCTCTTGTAAACAAGTGCAATGCTTTATCGAGTCGTCCACTCACAGTTGACAGTCTTTGTATTGAGTTCTACTTGAAATGTACTGTAATTATGCAATCAATCAATGAAAACAGACAGACAACATTTGACAGAGCAAAGCAGACCCAACAGCCCCATAATGATAATAATATAGACATAATTAATAAGTGTACTAATAAGGGTCACACATTCTGACTGCACACCATGTACTGTACAGACTATAACTGTAACCTCATATTAGCATCATGTTAGCATCCTTTAGCACAGACTGTAAAGATGTTACTCACATGGAACTCCAGCCAGTTCGGAGTGGGAGTATTCAGGCGCACTGCCTCCGAACAGGTTCCCCAGGCCGGCCTTGAAGCCCCCGGACCCCGCGGCGGACCCCCCTGGTGGGCTGCTGTCCATGACGACTGTCTGAACTGACACTGAACCCTGCTAGCCGACGTTAGCACCCTAGCTAACACAGTGATGCAATCACACACACACACACACACACACACACACACACTGACTGTCACAGGGAAACAACCGATGTTGATCAGTTGGTCGATGATCGATATGATATTCGAGGCTGTGATGTAATAATCCTGTTCTAACTGAAGTTAAACGTTAAGATGCTTCCATCATCATCAATCATGCCTCTGACTGACCTCCAGAAAACACGCTCTGTCGTAAAGCATTACGCATAGCAACCGCGCCGGTGTCGTGCAACACTTTACGACAGTGATAATTATTCTCCCAACTCTTTTCACTTCAATGAAGGACCGCAGTTTTAAGTGTCTGGAATGGAACCCTGCGCAGTAAAAAATCCTCAGTGTTTATTTAACTCTGAGGTTAATTAACCATTTGGTTTGGTGTGTTGACGCTCTCATAAGTTCTTACCTCAGTTACCTGTGAAGGAATCATTCACACCTAGTGGTGGTTGAAGACGTGACGGAGAGATGCTGTTCTCCCAGAGCCCGGATAGCTCAGTCGGTAGAGCATCAGACTTTTAATCTGAGGGTCTAGGGTTCAAGTCCCTATTCGGGCGGAACATTTTTCAATGAAAACACTGACCCAAAGCCTGCATTCCGCTGGGTGAAGAAGTAGGAGAAATGTTCAAATAATATAACACTGAGGGAGTTTGTAGTTTGTTGTGACCTATGATTATGACAGACTTTAATGTATATACGGTATGCATAGTTTATTTGTATAGATATTCCACTGTTACGTTCTTGTCCATTGAAAAAACGAATCAGACGTGGTGAGGACAGTTGTTCCACTTTAGTTCATCATCATTATTAACTAAGACTAAAGTTTATTTAAAAAATAAATAAGTGAGTTTGTTGTCATAGTAGACTATTGTTCTATATTATTGTTAATATATGAATAATTAATAATATACTGCAACGTTTAGCACCCTGAGCTGGAATCGAACTCCCATTTCCAACTCGGCAGACCAGGAAGTCAGACAAGCCATAAGCCACGCCAAGAGATCTTTAAAGGAACGCCTGCCTGGTCTGCTCAGTTGGAGACAGGGGTTCGATTCCAGCTCAGGGTGCTAAATCTTTAATTCGGGGTTCGACTCCAGCAAAACGGTCAATCCAGATATTATAACTAAGTGGACTAGTACTAATTACTAGTAGTAATTACGAATTAGACACGTTTCTGCCACAAGAAAGCCAAGTTAACCAAATTAATTAATACTACTGACACAGATATTATCTCCCTGTTTTTGTGTGAAACTAAAATAAGGACGAAAAAACAAACATCTGTCTGTATATTAAAGTACCAAATAGCTCAGAATCAAACAAACTGCAAGGCTTGCGTCGCATTGTGTGATGATACATTATGTGATGTATTCCCATGCTTTTGTTCTTGCTTAAATGTAAATCGCTCTGGATTAAGAGCGTCTGCTAAATGCCTAAATTGTAAATTGTAAATTGCATTGCACTGTCCCCGGTCTCTCTAGGTCATATGGCCCCCTGGTGGCCGATATATACAATGTCCAGATGCGCTCTCCTCAGAGCCCGGATAGCTCAGTCGGTAGAGCATCAGACTTTTAATCTGAGGGTCTAGGGTTCAAGTCCCTATTCGGGCGGATGACTTTTAACAATGTGAAAGTTTGAAAACTCCTGCAGCCAAATGTGAAAAACCACCACCCAGTGGGCAAGAAGGACAAGGAAGTTGTGACGAGAAAAGGATGGAATTGGCTACTACCAAACTCTCACAGAACGGCAGACTTCAGAGCAACTATAGCCTGACGTTACATACACTGTAGGCTATACTCTCTACTTTTTAAATACATTTGTTGTCTCAGAGGTTTTATACACGGAGACATCTGCTGCCATTTGTTCCAAAAGCTTGAGCTAATTATTATAACTGCTTCGCACAATTCTTGAGGATTCTGTAACTGTAAAAGCTATTTTCTTTCCTTCATCAGGTTAAAATAGCAGCTAAAGTGCAGCTCTGTAGTGTTGGAATGGATTCCATTTTCATTTGTACATACAATGATTATAATCTTCATTGTTGTTTGGTTTGTTTCTCTTTTTGCTTTGGTAGCCTATAATGCAAAGTGATTTTTTTTGCTATGTTTTTATTTGTTTTTTATTTCTCCTATGTTTTATTTTGAGTTAGTGTTTGTAAACAATTGTAAGTGTTGCCTTTGTTAAATGTTAAATGTTTGTCTGTGTCGGACCCCAGGAAGACTAGCTTTTGTCAAGGCAAAAGCTAATGGGGATCCTTATAAACAATAAACAATAAACAAGTATGAAGTTTAAACGTAAACGTGTTTTCTAATGCCATGAATAAAGTCCATTTGAGATTAATTGAATCAACAAAAAAAATATATACAATTCATTATTACATAATAATTCACCTCCAAACGGTAACTGATGGGATATAATTATATTTATTTAAATAAGCACCATATGTAATAGGCTGAAACTTGACGTCGTGTGTCCCTTCTTTTGTGTGCGTGCCATCCGTTTTCTTGCTGTTTCTTTTTATTTTCATACTTCTTACCTTGTCTGAAAACGTCACACAGAGGGAGCTTATGTAGAAAAAAGAATGTCACTCCATTTTTACACGCGGCACAAAGACATGTAGGCTAATGTTACGTTACGTAACATTAGCCTACAACTACATTCACATACGTAACTTACGTATGTGATGAATTCAGTCGAGTCAGGGACAAATTACATTGCTGCAAGTTGAAGATGAGTTGAAGTGAGAGAACGGTGTGGCTGCAGTTCTCTGCTAGTCCAGCAGGTGGGAGCAAAGAGCTGGTGGGCGCAGTGGAAGGAGTCATCATTAGAACGCAGAAGCAACAAGAGGATTATAGCAGTGGTTCCCAAAGTGGGGTCCGGGGACCCCCAGGGGTCCTTGAGGGAGTTCCAGGGGGTCCCCAGCTAAATGATAGTTAGGAACCAAATGGACCCTTATGGCTCTGTAACTCAGAGAGTGTACAAATGGACCTGACACTCTCAGAGTTAAATTAACATTGATTTTACAATATAAATTGGGGTGTCAGAGATAGAAATGCCATTTAATGCATGTCAAACTGGGGGTCCTTAAAATTAAACGGATTGAGAATCACTGCGAGAGCTGTACAAATGGGGGTCCCCGGCATATATTTTCAAATGGGGGTCCCGGGGGGCTAATTAGTGTTATTGTGGGGGTCCTTGACATGAAAAGGTTTGGGAACCACTTTTATTATGGGATAGGTTGTGGACCGGTGTATATTCGTACATCTCTAAATGTTTTGATGAATTGAAAATGGTGGGCCCTGTTGTAAACAAGTGTATAATGCTTCATGGTGTCGTTTAAAATGTACTGTAATTCTGCAAACTGTTAATAAATCAATCAATCAATCAATCAATCCGTCTCTGGTGGGTGTTATGTTGTCAATCTACGTGAGAATGACTGAAGGCTTCAACCACAACACCACCAACAAGTCTGTCTACCTTCACTCAGAACTCACACAAGACACAGAAGTTGACAGAACTCAGAACCAGGACTAAATACATGCTGTCTTCAGTGGTTCTACCTTCAGTCAGAACTCACACAAGACACAGAACTCAGAACCAGGACTAAATACATGCTGTCTTCAGTGGTTCTACCTTCAGTCAGAACTCACACAAGACACAGAACTCAGAACCAGGACTAAATACATGCTGTCTTCAGTGGTTCTACCTTCACTCAGAACTCACACAAGACACAGAACTCAGAACCAGGACTAAATACATGCTGTCTTCAGTGGTTCTACCTTCACTCAGAACACACACAATACACAGAACTCAGAACCAATTTACAATTTAGGCATTTAGCAGACGCTCTTAATCCAGAGCGACTTACAATAATCAAGAACAAAAGCATGGGAATACATCACAAAAGCATTTATCATAAAACATGCGTAAGCTAAGAAAGTAACAGTGGAATATCTATATAATGAAACTATACATATAAACTATACATCTATACTACTATG
>NC_139719.1:45019674-45049674 GCF_964188405.1 Protomyctophum parallelum
TGCGTTGCATTTAGAGCTATGTTACTGTCGACTTCCGGGGCTCGACCAGCCTCTCGTCTTTAGCGTAAATAAAAATAACGTTTTTTGCTACTCACCAAAACAAAGGCGGGTTGTGTCATTAGAAAGCCTATACTTTCCTTAGTGGACGCACTCTGAGCTACGGACCAGAGCTACAAGCAGTGTGGATCCTCTTCCAGTGGTGTTGTTGGTCGGTGGTACCATCGGACCGGTCCGTACCGGTCCGTACCGCTCCGTGTTATAAAGAGAGTGTGGATTGATTAGTATGCAAGAGAAGAAAAGCTGACTTGCATCGACAGTGAATCAGTGAGTGCTACAGAGAAAAAGCGACAAAGTTTGGTTAGTTTTTATTGACATCTATTCCGTTTAATAAAAGTGTGTTTTAAAATGGCTGTCCAAAATACAAAGAGCTATTCAACACATATAGCTCCCACCGTTCCAACACACACATCTTAATGGGTTTATTCTTTTTATTCTCAGACACACAAGTATTTGTTTTTTTTAAAGAAACCCAAAGCAGAGACGTCTATCATTAAAGTGGTTAATTATAAATCACAGGAGAGGTCACAGTTAGTATACACGCCCATATTTGGCACAGAATAGTTAGATTAATAATCATACTGTTAATCACCGCGCACGCGCACTGGAGGACTTAAGTATCTGTACTTTGCTACTTGAGTATTTGTGTGTGTTTTAATTACTTCTACTCAACTAAAAAAATTCAAAGGCAATCCACTAGATTTCCAGGACAGTGAATTAAACCACTCGAGTCCCTTTTTCAAATGCAGTGGAAACGTAGCTGATCTACAAGCTCACGATGCGTCCTGATGCAACGAGTTGTGAGCTTGTACATCTGCTATATTCACCAACATTGAAATTCCTTGTACTTTTGTCACGTGTACTTTTTGAATCCTTTAATTTAAATGCTTCGTACTTTAGATTTTAATACTTTTAAATCAAGCACTATAGATCGAATCCTTTGCCTTCGAGAACAGATTAGACTGAGTAAACTGTCACTAGCGGTCAGTGGAGTCTTTGTCCCCCACGTTACTGGACTATGTCCCCCCACAGTACTGGTCGTGTCCCCCACAGTACTGGTCCTTGTCCCCCACAGTACTGGTCCTTGTCCCCCCACAGTACTGGTCGTGTCCCCCACAGTACTGGTCCTTGTCCCCCACAGTACTGGTCCATGTCCCCCACAGTACTGGTCCTTGTCCCCCCACAGTACTGGTCTGTGTCCCCCACAGTACTGGTCCTTGTCCCCCACAGTACTGGTCTGTGTCCCCCACAGTACTGGTCCTTGTCCCCCACAGTACTGGTCCTTGTCCCCCACAGTACTGGTCTGTGTCCCCCACAGTACTGGTCTTGTCCCCCCCACAGTACTGGTCCTTGTCCCCCACAGTACTGGTCTGTGTCCCCCACAGTACTGGCCCTTGTCCCCCACAGTACTGGTCTTGTCCCCCACAGTACTGGTCTGTGTCCCCCCACAGTACTGGTCTTGTCCCCCACAGTACTGGTCCTTGTCCCCCACAGTACTGGTCCTTGTCCCCCACAGTACTGGTCGTGTCCCCCACAGTACTGGTCTGTGTCAGACCCTAACCCTAACCCTTGTCCCCCACAGTACTGGTCTTGTCCCCCACAGTACTGGTCTTGTCCCCCACAGTACTGGTCCTTGTCCCCCACAGTACTGGTCGTGTCCCCCACAGTACTGGTCCTTGTCCCCCACAGTACTGGTCCTTGTCCCCCACAGTACTGGTCCTTGTCCCCCACAGTACTGGTCGTGTCCCCCACAGTACTGGTCTGTGTCCCCCACAGTACTGGTCCTTGTCCCCCAACAGTACTGGTCGTGTCCCCCACAGTACTGGTCGTGTCCCCCACAGTACTGGTCGTGTCCCCCACAGTACTGGTCTGTGTCAGACCCTAACCCTAACCCTTGTCCTCCACAGTACTGGTCTGTGTCAGACCCTAACCCTAACCCTTGTCCTCCACAGTACTGGTCTGTGTCAGACCCTAACCCTAACCCTTGTCCTCCACAGTACTGGTCGTGTCAGACCCTAACCCTAACCCTTGTCCTCCACAGTACTGGTCTGTGTCAGACCCTAACCCTAACCCTTGTCCCCCACAGTACTGGTCTGTGTCCCCCACAGTACTGGTCCTTGTCCTCCACAGTACTGGTCCTTGTCCCCCACAGTACTGGTCCTTGTCCCCCACAGTACTGGTCCTTGTCCCCCACAGTGCTGGTCTTGTCCTCCACGTGCGCGTGCGTACAGAAAAAGGCACAGAAGGTAATAAGCAAACACAGTCCTCACAAAAAAGGTTAAAACAGAACATCGGGAAAAAAGTCCAGTATCTCAGGAAACGAACACATCTCAGCAAAATGTAAAGGTTACAGAAGATTACGTTATGCATGGATGGATGGTTTTAAACACGTTAAAGGCATACGTAGATAGATATGTATGTTTTAAACACGTTAAAGGCATACGTAGATAGATATGTATGTGTGCATCAAATTACTCTCCGCAATAAGGCATGTGTTGTTCTTATCTGAAAAGGTCATTTAATGTTATTTTCTTTTTCCACGTATAAAATAGAATATAAAAATACAATATAAACTTGTTACAGAAGATGTTATGCATATTCCCATCGTTTTCGTTCTTTTGTTCTTTTTTTTTAACCCATTCTGAACGGGAACCCATTTTGGTGTTGGCATCATGTCATGCTTTACCTATTGCAAAATAGCAGATCTACAAGCTCATAGCGCGCCACCGAGTGGCGCGATACGAGCTTGTAGGTCTGCTATTTTTGAAAAATCGAAGAACGACTGACATTTTTAGAATCTGATCTCGGGTCAGAATGGGTTCATCAGACCAGTGTGTGTCCAGTGGAAACCTCGTATGAATCTGATCTCGGGTCAGAATGGGTTAAACGTTTTGTTCTATAAGGCACACCAAAAAAACCAACGACCAACCGCGCAACGACCGGTGAATCAATCTCAGGTACAAAAGCAACAAAACAAACGCACCCCCGTGGCCGCGGGAGGCCTATAGCGGTCACAGTGCATGGACACACATGCAAATAAACACATACAAAATGTATCTCCCTAAATCAACACAAACAGAACGACCAAAGTAAAGAAAAACAACATATATATATATATATATATATATATATATATAGTAACACTGTAGTGAGGACCGAGGCCTCGCTCTCCAGTCAAAGACGTCGTTAACTGGAAGAGGATGAGATCTACACCCATATTATTATTATTATTATTATATGGCTGAGATATATGCTTCAAATACTGGAACACACCGCTTCTCAACGCCCGGTCCGGTCCCGTCTGGTCCGGGGACCCCCATGCGGTCCAAATGGAACCCCCAAATAGAACCCCCCCCCCCTTTCATGATGACGAGCGGCCCGGAAGACAATTTCTCATCCAGTTTTCCCCCATAGACGTTCCAGAAAGTATTCATTTAAAGTCCTGTAAGCCTCCGACACGAAGACAACTCGGATAGTAACAAATCATGACAATAAACACAATTTTTCTTTGGGGGCCAAACAAATAATTAGAAAGAAGATAAACAACGTTTCTTCTTTCTAATTATGTGTTCGGGCCCCAAAAAGACTTGGACCACTGGGTGGTCCCTGGGGCCTGCTGGGTGGTCCCTGGGGCCTGCTGGGTGGACCCCGGAACCCCACGTTGAGAGACAATGCCTTTTAATGCACTTTTCCTTTCAGTTGAGCCACCTTTTGGCACTAAATATGTATATATATAGAACACTATATATATATTCACACAAACATGTCAAATCAATCAATCAATTATTCCTATTAGGTTTGTAACATTAATCCGTTATATTATTGTTAATAAATAAAGGCACTGTTTCGTTTCTTACTCGTTGCATAATATTCTGTAGGCACACTCTGTAGTGCAAGAGGAAGGCAATCTGCTACACTTAGACACGAGGGCTCGGAGAATCTCCCCGCGTGCGTGCGTGTGTGCGTGCGTGCGTGCGTGCGTGCGTGTGTGCGTGTGTGTACGCGCTCAGGTGTGACATACATCTGTGCGTGTCGGAGCGTTACCGGAGAGAGGAGTTGAGGTATGATGATAAACATGAGATGGTTACATAACGTGTAACGGTGACTCTTTAAGGCTTCCTGCTGCAATACACTCACAGTCAGGGATATCTTGGCTTTTTTTTCATTCATTCCATTTAATTCTACTGAGATATTCTTTCTAAGATATACATCGTTGCCGTCGGGCACAAACCTATTGCATCCATGTTTTAACTTCCTGTGTTTTCCCGTGAATTAATTAAGGCATCCAAAATAGCAGATCTACAAGCTCGAAGCTAATATTTTTACAAGTTTGCCACCCGACAGCAACGAGATACTATGATATGCTATGTCTAATAGTAAATACATATACATATATATATATATATATATATATATTCACTCTGAGTGCTGTTGCCACATTGAGTTTCCACACGGCTAGTTAGCATTCCTCCTGCTGTAAATCCCAGCGGAGGCGCTAGCTGCTAGTTAGCGTTCCTCCTGCTGTAAATGCCAGCGGAGGCGCTAGCTGCTAGTTAGCATTCCTCCTGCTGTAAATCCCAGCGGAGGCGCTAGCTGCTAGTTAGCATTCCTCCTGCTGTAAATGCCAGCGGAGGCGCTAGCTGCTAGTTAGCATTCCTCCTGCTGTAAATCCCAGCGGAGGCGCTAGCTGCTAGTTGGCGTTCCTCCTGCTGTAAATGCCAGCGGAGGCGCTAGCTGCTAGTTAGCGTTCCTCCTGCTGTAAATGCCAGCGGAGGCACTAGCTGCAAGCTAACAAACAACGTGATAGAACGTGACCGACCAACGCCGACAAAACACAGAATAATAAGCACAACTCAAATACACAGAAGCTAAAACCCCTCAAAAAACAGCCATTTTAGAGTTTAGTGCTCGCCAAGGAGGAGGATAACATGGAGGATAAGTTATAATTATCATCGTGATGCATCAGTGGAGTGACCACGCCGTTAGCACAGTCCTTCATTAATGTGGTTGTCGTTGTCACCGTGGTGACCACTGGGGGCAGTGGTGGACAGGGAATGAACTACATTAACTTGAGAAATGAACTAGTATTATGTATTTGTTTGGATACTTTATGACTTTCACGCCGATAGTTGAAAGTCATTCAAAATTAAGGGAAAAAAAAAAAAAAAAAGCCATTTAAAAACTGTTTTAATTCAGTGGGCCTTAAATAGCTGATCTACAAGCTTGCGTTGTTGGCGTGGTGAGCTTGATCAGCCCGCTGTAGACCTTCTGGGGGGTTTGTGTCCCTGCAGCCTAGCGGACGAGTCACGGGGACACACGTCATCTACTGGCTGTGTGGGAATTGGTTCGGAAGCGATCGGGAAAAACGATCAACGAAAAAATGGGAAACGACTAAAAAAAAAGAATTCGGATTATGTTTTAGTTTGTTTTGTTTTGACAGTGGGTTGGGAATGACAGCTTCTGAAACTAGTTGTTCTCAAACTCTTCAACATCAGGGACCCCCCACCCCCACCCCCCCACCCCCCTCCCCCCGAAGTGGTCCGCATTTTAGGCCACGGGCCCCCAGAACTCCAAGAGCGTACAAACGGAAACCAAACGGACCTCGAACCAAAACGGACCCGGCTCCATTGTACGCTCTCAGAGTCATAGACCTCAGAAAGGGTCCATTTGGTTCGACCCAGGGGGGGAGGGGGGGGGGGGGGGTTGATGGGCGGGTCCCACGTACGTGACGGCTGTCCCTCTCCGGATTGGCTGGCTGTTCCCATTGCGCAGTAGCAGTAGTGGTCTCTGGTTGGCTTGACTGGGGGGAGGAGGATGAGGAGGAGATTGGCTGGGGGGCCGTGGTGTGGTGTGGAGCGGGCCAATGGCAGGCAGAGATGGGCGGGTTCACCAGTGCGGGCGGAGTAAAGGTCAGAAGGTCAAGGGTCATGGGTTAGTTGCCGTGGCAGCTAGAGTTAGATATACAGAAGAGGGACGAGACAGACGAGGAGAAAAAACACAAAGTAAAAATAAAAACAGAAGAAGAAGAAGAAGAAGAAGGAGAAGAAGAAGAAGGAGAAGAAGGAGAAGAAGAAGAAGAGAGGAAAGGAACATAAAACAGGAAGGGGGGGGGACAGAGAAAAAAAAGACAGAAAACAAAGATAGAAGAGAGATTAGTTTCAGCTAGTGGCGTCAGGGTGATAATCATTACAGCATCTACCGCAGTCTCACAGTGGGAGGGGGGGCGTCGGCCAGTTATACTTTAATGCTCGGCACGTTTTCTCCCAATTATAACCGCCTTGTTTGGCGGCCATGTGTCCGTTCTTCTTGGTGCGTGCCGCACGTGGGGACGCCTTCAGAAACGCCGCATGTAGCATGTAGCATTCAATCATTACTCACTTCAGCCACCGAAGGCTGACGTGAGGAATGGCCGTGTGTATCGATGCTCATATCGGCTTTTGAAGGTCGGCCCTTGTTTTTTGATGATGACGGTTTTAGTCGGGGGTCCCCCTCCTACTGCGTAGAACTGCTGCCGCACAGTGAAATCCTCTGGCGGAGATAGAACTCAGGAAAGCGTTTTGCACACATAATAGAACCGAATGGAGACGAACGAACGACGGGTCCATTTGGTTTCCATTTGCACGCTTATTTGGCCCGCCCCGAGTTAAATCAACGCTACGGATTTGATTGTGCACAGTGATTACTATTCATGCTAGCTGGGCTATAAACACCTGGCACAGACAAGACACCAAAAACCATGGAACGGAGAGGAAAACATAGCATGTTTTCTGTGTAAGAGAAGAGCGGTTTGTTTGTGGGTTTCATCCTCCTCTAAAAGAGAGGCTGACAGGCTCTAATTCCCACCGTGACAAATTAGAGCTAATGTTTAGCAGCAGGCATACAATCTGGATGATTAAGTTGAGTCAAGGTTTTATAGATTATGATGCTGGCTCCACCGGCAACATGAGGTTATTAGAAGAACCAAAATAAAAACTGCACCTAGGAGGAGAACGCTACGGTATAAAAAAAAAACTAAAAGCAGAAGAGGGGCCAAAAAATGTAAAGGAAAACAACAAAGTGATGAGGTGGTTAAAAAGATGGTGATTTGTTTTTTTTTTGTTTTTTAGACGGAATTAAGAAATATAATAATAATTATTATCATCAACAGACATTTGTTCTATAAACTATACGTCAATGATTTAGAGACGTTGGGTTGCTTTAGAGATTTGTTTTTCCAATATTCAAACTTTATTGCCTTTCATCATAGAGATTTTTGAAGAGTTTTTCTTCAGTTCTTTTCCGTTGCACTCACTGTACACAACATGAGCGCTACGGAGCATAAAACACACACAACAAACTAGAGCTATAGAATATGTTCTCTTTCTATTGCATACACAGTCACGAGGCCAGAGAGAAACACAATAAAACAAAAACAAAACTGGAGAGGGACACCTTATTCTGTTTTTATATAAATACATATAAAGAGTACAGTACTGTATCCTCCCTACTGCTAAACTGTACCACTGGAAGCTTACATGGATACTCTTTACCTATAAAAAGTATAATGTAAAAATGGAATAAAAGAACGCAGCGCGGGGAAAAAAGAAAAAAAAATCCCTTCCGCGTCGATTAAAAACGAATCAAACGCGGAAGGGATTTTATTTATTTCTCACCGCGTAACGTGTTTTTCCCGACCGACCTTAAGTTCAGAAACTCAAAAAAAAAAAGAAAAAAAAAGAAAAAAAAGAAAAAACGTAAAAGCACTTAATAAAATCCTCAACATCCCTATTTACAAAATGTACTTTTTGCGGCTAAATACACACATATCATATTATTATATAGCATCAGCACCACTCCCACTAACTGCATATTTTTTAACTCTTCTTTAACTCGTGTGTGAAGGATGTAAACAACAGCCCCGTCAATCCAGTCCCGGTGGGCGTTTGTGATATAAGACAACAACAGACTAAATAAAGTATTATTATCATATAATAATAATCATGTATTATAAAAGAGCTTAAAGAACACAGAATTCAGTAGTCTAGTAGTCACACACTATGCTGCTTTTAGTATAGGTTTGGAAGAGAAAACAACTAACAAACAAAGAAAAAGAAGTAAAAACCGTCTTTAAAAAAAAAGGGAACAATAAGCTTTTTCAAGTGTTACCGCTATATTTGAGATGGACACAAAACGAGGATGAAAGTTTACCAAAAGAAAAGGAAAATCAACCTATTTTTGTTTTTTTGCTTCCATGGAATGATAAAGAGGATCTGAATGATTATGTTAACGGACGTCCTCAACCCGTCCTCGTAGAATCGCTCCTCACTAAACGATAAAATGGCACCATTTTTGTCCACTCGCTCTGTGTGGGCCGTGTGTGAGTGGACAGTTCAGAAACCCACCGCCCACCAGTGACGTCATCGACGGGGGGGCAATCCAAACTAATAGAAAACAGCTAACTTTGTTTTTCTATTCCAGGAAAGTTCTAGTGTGCCATAATGGAAGCCATCGTTCTCACGTTAATTAAAAGAACAACATTATCTTTAACCATTTCATGGCTGTGTTTTTTACGAGCACTAGTGAGGACCATTTTACAACGAGGATAGGTTGAAAAAACGTGCGTTCTAAAGTTGTCCTTTAACCGTTGGCGTACAGGTCGAAAAGGCAAAACGAGGAGAAAGGAGGAAAAAAAAACACACAGAAAAAAGGCTTCAGTCAGTCAGTCAGTCAGTCAGTCACAAGGACCGTCACATGGATGTAATGACCCGTTCTTAATTGAGAGGGCTCCGCCCACAGGCATTCTGCTGCATCTAATTGGTGGGCAGAGAGTCCCCTCCTCCCCTCCTCCCAGGCCAGTCATTCTCATGGAACTGTGCTATCATTGAGACCAATCTGTTTCACATTATATCTCCACCAAATCAGTGTGTGTGACCTTTTGTTTAACATGTCTGACCATGGCGAGCGTGGTGCTTTCGCCGCGCACGGAGCGCCGCCGCACACGCACAGTATGTAAAACTGTCACTGGTTCACACACGCACGCACGCACACACACACCACGCATCACGTGCGCATGTGCACACAGATCATGCACGGGTACTTACGCACATATACACAGGAATGCAGCCTTTCGCGACACCCACACACACACACACACACACACACACACACACACACACAACACGTGCGCATGTGCACACAGATCATGCACGGTCGGGGAACTCGCGCGCACACACACAGGAATGCAGCCATTCAGACAGACAGTCGCTCGCACGCACACACACACACACAGGTTCGTATTACTTATACTTGCGAGGACATCGGCGTTTTTAGGAAGGCATTGGAAATAGCCGGACAATAGCCGAAAAAATAACAACTGTACGAGAGCTCGTACTGTACGAGAGCTAGTACTGTACATGGCGTCTGTTATTCTGGCGGGTGACATGTCGTCACACGCCAACGTATGAAGTAGGGAAATCACTAAAAGCACCAACCCCTAAAACTAACCTCCAAAACCAGTTTCATGTCAACGTTATTTATTTATTCAGCGTTTCTGAGCCACGGAACAACCGTCTGATGACATTTAACCCATTTTAGGTGGGAATCCGTTTTGGCGTCAGCATTACGTTATGCTTTAGCTATTGAAGAAGATCAACAAGCTCGTAGCGCGCCACCGAGTGGCGCGCTACGAGCTTGTAGGTCTGCTATTTTTTGAAAAATCGAAGAACGACTGACATAGAAACATAGGCTTTTTCAGAAAACTGTCAGGATGCAGAAGACATTTTTAGAATCTGATCTCAGGTCAGAATGGGTTAAACCTCTCAGACCCAAAACTATAAGAATATGTTATTATTGTTGAACACACAATAATTCCATGCCGTTGAATCAAACGTTGATCAAAAAACTAACAGTTCTTCTACATTCTCTAATTGCGTATAGACATTAACTCTTCAGAGAGCGTGAAATGAAACCAAATGGACCCGCTTCATTTTACAGTAATCTAGTAAAAGATCTAACGATCTAACATTTTAACCACAAACCTTTCTGTGTGAGAACGTCATCCATTTCTACACATTCTACTGCATAGTGTACTTTTGGGGACATTTCGGTCCTCACAAGTATAGTAATACAAACACACACACACACACACACACACACACACACAACACGTGCACGCACGCACGCGCACACACACGTACGCACGCAGAGTGTCCGGTGCTCTAACTAACCTCTGTCTGTGGCCACTACCCTTTGGTAAGGATGGAGCCTCATGTCGTGACGTCGAACCTTAGCCGCCATGGCGCCTGCTCGCGCGCCATTGGCCAAAACAGAGCACACATCACAACGAGAGGTTACTTGATTGGACAGGGAGGTTCTAGAGCCCGACCCAGTGACCCGATGATGACCCGCGGGGTGGACATTGTCTGGACCGCAACGTCGGCCGTTATTTGACAGGTTTGTTTTTGTTTCTCCTTCCCTATACGACGACATCGGTAACGGCGGCTATACAGCCCCGGGGGCGGTGCGTCCCCCGATCGAATGCCGTGAGAGAAAACGTTTTTCAAACATTTTCAAAGAAATAGCAGATCTACAAGCTCACTGTGTGTCGCAAGTTCAACACACTGCGAGTTTGTAAATCAGCTATTTTTTGTTTGTTTTATATATCTTTCAATAATGGCTTAAGTGGTTATATAC
The DNA here is from genome assembly GCF_964188405.1 of Protomyctophum parallelum. Taxonomy (NCBI): domain Eukaryota; kingdom Metazoa; phylum Chordata; class Actinopteri; order Myctophiformes; family Myctophidae; genus Protomyctophum; species Protomyctophum parallelum. The sequence goes on from NC_139719.1 coordinate 45,030,403, forward strand.
TATATATATTATATTATATATAAAAAAAGGTTCTGTTTGCGTTTATCAATCAAAAGGTTATTTGTTTTTTTTAGGTTATTTAGTTCTCAAATTGAGTCTTTAATAAAAAAAATCTAAAGCTTTTCAAATTGATTGGAAAGTTTTGCACTTTGATGATGTGGTCAAAATGTCTGTACAACAGAGGTGGTCTAAGGACAAAAACTTTGTCCTTAGACCACCTCAAAACAAAAACATCAGGGTCCAGCGTGTCATGGCATGGGTCGGTCTCTAGACAGGACAGCAGGTTTTATCAATCACCATCACACAGCCAACCCAGAACACAACAACACACAACACAACACAGAATCATCTACACACCATCAGCATAACCAGGCTTTTGCTACAGACTTTAAGACAGTGGTTATCAAACCTTTTTCATGTCAAGGACCCCCAAAAATGATATGCAATTTGCCGCCGACCCCCATCAGAAAATATGTTGTTCCAAGGACCCCCCCCCCCTCCCAGAAGCAAAGATTTGAGTTCAAAATGTTCGCTCTGAAAGAAGCTCCAAGGCAAAAAAAGGTTGTAAATAAACCACTGATTTAAGGCTTAAAGAGTGAAAATAATAACACATTAAGGGTCTATATTTAAGAGCTATAATGTCTACTCTTTCTGTGTGGACATCGATCTACGCTAAGCTATATATGTTTACTCTGAGAAGGTGAACTTTGTCCACTAGTTTCATCATAGACTCTCAACCTTAAAGGTTGCTTTATAAAAACACACACAAACAAACAGTGCTATCATTACTGATAAAAATGTTAACTAGAAAAAAGGCAGCATCACAGTTAACACGAAGCTAAAGCCATTATAGTGTTAGACACATTACGCTACCACACGCCGCAGCGCTAACGCTAGCTAGCTAGCCGACACCGTACGCTAATAAATAGATTAAATCACAACGGCGGCTTTGTGAAGATAAGAAGGAATGGACATTAAAAACCCACTAAAAAGTAGAAAAACAAAAAACAAGAAAGAAAAACAAAAGAAGAACGTGGTCAACAACAAATCTGTCATCCTAATAAAGTATAAAAGGACATTTTCAGTGTTTCCGCTATAATATAATAATAATAATAATAATAATAATAATAGTAAGGTCAGGCACATGTCGAGGGATTCTCTGCCAAAGCCAGTCCATGTGTGTGTGGGGAGGTGTGTGATATCATTTAGCCTTTGGTTGGGAATGCCATACCTGTTGGAACAACACAGAGAGAAAGGAACGGTTAGTGGTGGAAAGTATAAAGTTAAAATACATTTACTAGGAATGTCTTTTTTCTGAAAAAACGATGTTTCTATGTCAGTGGTGCTCAACGTTATTCATGCCTATAGGAGCCGCAAACAGTAATGTGATGTATTTGGCCGTCTGAAAATATGTTGTTCCATGGAACCCTCCCAGAAGCAAAGATATGAGTCAAAAAGGTCTGAAAGAATATTCAAAGATTTGCGACACATTTTCACAATAAAGAAAAAGCAGATCTACAAGCCCCATGTACTTGTTAGCACTTGTTAAAAAGCTAAAGTATAACATAATTGCTTAAAACAACAAAAGGGGTTCCTCCCCAGAATGGGTTAATTACTGTACTTGTGTACATTATTGAGTAATTTGTATACTTTACTTTAGGATCCCAATTCCCAGAACATTTAACGACTCCACTGCACCTCCGAGCCAACAGTTTCACTTTTACTCCACCATAATAATTTGATAACAACGTGTCGAGGCTTTAGAATCACACTAGTGAGTATGACGTTGTCTTAACGTCTTGTCAAAGACAACTGTTAACAACCCACAGAAAATACAAAAGTACAAAAACATGATATTTTCAAGATACAGGGAGGAAGAAAATGATTAATTCATGAGTACTCAAAATATATTATATTTATGTATAATGTTATGTTATATTGGTATTTAATTGTCTATATAATTAAAATAGACAATTTTTTATGTGTATAATATGGATGTATGCGTGTAAGTATATGGGTATATACATATGTTTATATGTATAACTCGTATTACTTTTGAAGAGCAGCTTAACTGGCACATAATCCAGCGAGTAATTTCAGTTATAGAGGGGTGGGAGTTTATAAATGTACAATACATTACAGGAACAAGAACACATCCTCTGGTTTACCCATTTTGGTTTAAAAGCAGGACAGACTGACGTACAAAAGAGTTCTTTAGTCTGTTTTTCTCATATTTAGGGACTCTAAACGCCTCATGGAGCAACATTTAAAACATGTAAGGAGTGCTTTGATTGTTTTAAATTATTGTTCTTGTTCTAAAATATAATATAGGCCTACTGTCAAATATATGAAAATCACACACGTGTGAACTGAGTGGTGCAACTCCCCTCTCTCTCTCTCTCTCTCTCTCTCTCTCTCTCATTAGCAGGCAACAGTACAGCACTATCTCTCTCTCTGTTTCTGGCACAACAGCGCCCCCTACTGGTACTAATAGTCATACTGTCGCTCATGGCCACATAGGTGGGTGAACACGGACATTGCTGTTCCTTGGAGTGGTTGCACCACTCAAAAATACTAAAGAAACAAGCTTTTTGCCGTGCCCGTGTGCACGCGCCAGCTAGCGCACACTAGCCGACTCATAAACGGCCTGGTGAAGGTTGTTTTGTGTTTAGTTTTTTTACACAACAGTTGTAGAACCAACAGAGATTAGAGAAACAACAGCCTTTCGTCACTTGAAAAGCATCCTTTCCTTTAATGAGTGTGTAATGAGGGCTGTGTGAAGGCCCGTCTCACATGAACACATGGCTGAGACATTCCCTCTGGGTTCACAGAAAACATTCTTTAACAGGGCGTTCTGTTCTGCTCAGGCTCGGGTCCAGTTACTCTGCATCATCACAACATGTGCAGCGAACGCTGGACGCTCACCTACTAACTCATTACGCTGAAATGTTTAGCCTATGAAAGTGTTTGAAGTTTCATTCCACTACACATTACTGTACTTTTGACGCCACTACCTTTCTAGGAAGAGACGAACACTACATTATGATTATTATCATTTTTAAATAGTGGAAAATAGCAGAACTACAACAGATCTACACAGTGACGGCCTTATATATGTTTCAGTCGTTACAATTGAAACCTATAGGGTACTGACCTATAGTTTACATAGGGTACTGACCTATGGGTACTGACCTATAGGGTACTGACCTATAGTCTCCATAGGGTACTGACCTATGGGTACTGACCTATAGTCTCCATAGGGTACTGACCTATAGGGTACTGACCTATAGTCTCCATAGGGTACTGACCTATGGGTACTGACCTATAGTCTCCATAGGGTACTGACCTATAGGGTACTGACCTATAGGGTACTGACCTATAGTCTCCATAGGGTACTCCAGGATGGAGGGCGTCAGGGTGTATGGGTACTCGTACGGCGTGTAGATGATGCCGCTCTCGGGTCCGGTCTGCTGCATCAGTGCCGCGTGGTGCGGGTTCCCGCCCGGCATGAGGGCGGAGCTCTGGATCTGGCGAATCAGAGGCATGAGCTGCGGCGACATGGACGACATGGAGGTGGGGGCGGGGCTCCGCTGCATCTGCTGCATGACGGGGGAGTGGCCTGTGATCATCCTGGGAGCGCCTTGGAGGCCCTGGGGCGACGCCAGGCTGAACGTCATGGTGTGGGCTGCACGCACACGCACACATGTTCATGCACATGCACACGCACGCACACACACACACACACACACACACACGTACATGTACACGCGCACACACACACACACGCACACATACATGCACACACACATACATGCACACATACGCAAACACACACAAAAAAGGGAGGAGACAAGAAAAATTTAAAAAATTGTCTATTTCAGTGGTTCTCAACCAGTGGTCCGAGGGTCCTTGAGGGGGTTCCAGCTGGTCCCTATAGCTAAATGATGGGGAGCTGGTAACCAAATGAACCCTTATATAGATCTTTAGCTCTTGAGCGCTCTCAAAGGTTAAAATATTGTTAGACATCTGCATTACTTAATTTACAAGAAGCCCACACAATTAGAGAATGTAGAAGAATTGCTATTTCGATCAACATTTGCCTGTTATCTCTCCTAATGGTACCACTTCATAAATACAGCAGGGAATTGTCTTATCCAGCGACAACAAAATATTCTTTAATCTTGGGTCTGAGAGGCTAAATGTCATCAAATGGTGGTTCCGTGGCTCAAATGGGTCTGAGAGGCTAAATGTCATCAGATGGTGGTTCCGTGGCTCAAATGCTGGATAAATAATGGGCCTTGATATGAAAATGGTTTAAACCACTGGTCTGTTTAAGAAACAGAAACAGAGCTATCGTCCACATTAGATACAGTAGACCCTGTGTTTCCAGTGATGATGTCATCAGCAGTGACGATGTCATCCTTACGTGTCTTGATGTTGGCGTCTCTGTAGGTTCCGTTCAGAATGGCCAGCTCCATCAGCTGCATCTTCTTTAGGCTGTCCTCCCCCTCCGCCTGAATGCGCACACACACACACACACACACACGCACACACACGCGCACACGCACACACAGACACAGACACAGACAGAGTATTGGGTCAGACTCCCATTGGCTTACCGAGGGGTCGAGGGACAACATAGCCAAAGCATTTCCGTGGTTCCATTGATCCCCCTGAACTAGACGATCTGCAAGCTGACGACACATTGTGAGCTTGTAGATCGACAACAATGTAGATCGACGACCACGCTTCAAGAAGAGTTTCCTTCACCCTTTTTACTACAAGCAGCAAAATGTCAACAGCACCAACCGTGCTGCTGCAGTGGGTCATAGGTCGTAGCTCGCAGGTCATAGTAACCATGTACGAGACACGAGACAGGCAAATAAATCATTTACATCTCCCAAAGTTCCGTACTGGTCTGTGTCAGTTCTCCATCAGACACAGACGGGGGGGGCAGCTATGGAACACCTATACAGCAATCTCATCAAATTCTACTTCATTAAAACATTTCAAACATAAGTTTAGGACCCACTTAATTGACCAGATCACCTAATTATTATTTCTTTGTATCATCTCTTCTTTTCTCTAATCATGTAGATAACCAACAATTATAAATCATGTTCTTGTTGTGTTTTTGTTTTGTTGTTTTGATCATGTTTTATATGCTGCAATCATTCTATATCTACAATGTTTCATTATAATCTATATAGGTAGAGGCCTCGTATAAGCCAATGTTTCATTATAATCTATATAGGTAGAGGCCTCGTATAAGCCAATGTTTCATTATAATCTATATAGGTAGAGGCCTCGTATAAGCCAATGTTTCATTATAATCTATATAGGTAGAGGCCTCGTAGAAGCCAATGTTTCATTATAATCTATATAGGTAGAGGCCTCCTATAAGCCAATGTTTCATTATAATCTATATAGGTAGAGGCCTTGTATAAGCCAATGTTTCATTATAATCTATATAGGTAGAGGCCTCGTATAAGCCAATGTTTCATTATAATCTATATAGGTAGAGGCCTCCTATAAGCCCCTTGGGTTTTTTGCCTCAGGTACTATACAGGTACTATAGCTTATCAAGGGTTATGCTTAGACAATATAAGGTACTATAGCTTATCAAGGGTTATGCTTAGACAATATAAGGTACTATAGCTTATCAAGGGTTAGGCTTAGACAATATAAGGTACTATAGCTTATCAAGGGTTAGGCTTAGACAATATAAGGTACTATAGCTTATCAAGGGTTATGCTTAGACAATATAAGGTACTATAGCTTATCAAGGGTTAGGCTTAGACAATATAAGGTACTATAGCTTATCAAGGGTTAGGCTTAGACAATATAAGGTACTATAGCTTATCAAGGGTTAGGCTTAGACAATATAAGGTACTATAGCTTATCAAGGGTTATGCTTAGACAATATAAGGTACTATAGCTTATCAAGGGTTATGCTTAGACAATATAAGGTACTATAGCTTATCAAGGGTTAGGCTTAGACAATATAAGGTACTATAGCTTATCAAGGGTTATGCTTAGACAATATAAGGTACTATAGCTTATCAAGGGTTAGGCTTAGACAATATAAGGTACTATAGCTTATCAAGGGTTAGGCTTAGACAATATAAGGTACTATAGCTTATCAAGGGTTAGGCTTAGACAATATAAGGTACTATAGCTTATCAAGGGTTATGCTTAGACAATATAAGGTACTATAGCTTATCAAGGGTTAGGCTTAGACAATATAAGGTACTATAGCTTATCAAGGGTTATGCTTAGACAATATAAGGTACTATAGCTTATCAAGGGTTAGGCTTAGACAATATAAGGTACTATAGCTTATCAAGGGTTAGGCTTAGACAATATAAGGTACTATAGCTTATCAAGGGTTAGGCTTAGACAATATAAGGTACTATAGCTTATCAAGGGTTAGGCTTAGACAATATAAGGTACTATAGCTTATCAAGGGTTAGGCTTAGACAATATAAGGTACTATAGCTTATCAAGGGTTATGCTTAGACAATATAAGGTACTATAGCTTATCAAGGGTTATGCTTAGACAATATAAGGTACTATAGCTTATCAAGGGTTAGGCTTAGACAATATAAGGTACTATAGCTTATCAAGGGTTATGCTTAGACAATATAAGGTACTATAGCTTATCAAGGGTTATGCTTAGACAATATAAGGTACTATAGCTTATCAAGGGTTAGGCTTAGACAATATAAGGTACTATAGCTTATCAAGGGTTAGGCTTAGACAATATAAGGTACTATAGCTTATCAAGGGTTATGCTTAGACAATATAAGGTACTATAGCTTATCAAGGGTTATGCTTAGACAATATAAGGTACTATAGCTTATCAAGGGTTATGCTTAGACAATATAAGGTACTATAGCTTATCAAGGGTTAGGCTTAGACAATATAAGGTACTATAGCTTATCAAGGGTTATGCTTAGACAATATAAGGTACTATAGCTTATCAAGGGTTAGGCTTAGACAATATAAGGTACTATAGCTTATCAAGGGTTATGCTTAGACAATATAAGGTACTATAGCTTATCAAGGGTTATGCTTAGACAATATAAGGTACTATAGCTTATCAGGTCGGCTAGTTTCACACTAGCTGTTTACAACAAAGTATAAAACGGTTATAAAACTGAGCGCACACACACACACACACACACACACACACACACACACACACACACACACACACGCACACACACACACGCACACACACACACACACACACACACGCACACACACACACACACACACACACACACGCACACACACACGCACACACGCACACAGAGACACACAGCGAGACGATCAGATTCCTCAGCTGTATCAGGACGTGTCACGGTGGAACCGGTCCAGTCAAAGAGCTGCTATTGTTTCCGTGCGTTTTGGAAACGCTCCGTCAACATTATGGAAATGTATTCCACGGCTAATTCATTCTAACCTATTCCGTTTTTTTTTCTCTTTTTGTTTTTGTCTTGTAGAAACAGTAGGAGGTGGAATGGCTGCTTTTGTTGTTTGTTCCGTTTGGCCTTTGGGTTCAATCGTTGCATTGTTGGCGCCGGACCCCCCATTATCAACTTAAGAACTGTTTTATACTTCTTTGTCTCTTAAAAAATAGCCGATAATTATTTTCAAAAGATTTCCATACATTTGTAAAACTTCTGAAATGGAACATTCTGTGTAATTATAATTTTTTACTTTTGGTGCTGTAAATGTATTTTGATGCAAATTCTACATTCTTAGACTTTTACTTGTAACAGAGTATTTCTACAATGTGGTATTGCTACTTTTACTGGAGTAAGAACCTGGGTACTTCCAGCATTAGGGACGGATGGATGGGCTGTCACACGTTAGCTTAGCGTTAGCTCTGGATCAGGTTGCATGGCTGTGAAAAGCCTGTTTGATTTACTGTTCATAGCAAGGTCGATCGACTGGGTTACGCTAGCTATAGCGCTGCCTTGAACTTACACACACATGTATGCACATGCACGCACACACACACTGACACACACACACCCACGCACGCACATTATTATGCATTCAGTGCTGGCATTAATGTAAATTATGTTAACACATACACTACAGTACACACAGTAACGACCACACATGTACCCACAACACACACATTATACACCATTATGTATGCGTTACACGCACACACAGGCGTCAGGCACGCACACACTGCCTCCACTGTTACATGTGTGTGTGTGACTGTAAATGGTAAATGGTAAATGGTGCATTTATATAGCGCCTTTATCCAAGGCGCTTTACATAGATTGTGCATTACATTCACCCATTCACACACACATTCACACACCAATGGCAGCGGAAACCATGCAAGGCACCAACCAGCACATCAGGAGCAATTAGGGGTTCAGTGTCTTGCTCAAGGACACTTCGACAGTAACTGGGGGAGCCCGGGTTCGAACTGGCAACCTTACGGTTACCATCCAGGCACTCTACCCCTGAGCCACCACCGCCCCACACTGTGTGTGTGTGTGTGTGTGTGTGTGTGTGTGTGTGTGTGTGTGTGTGTGTGTGTGTGTGTGTGTGTGTTGATTTACCAATCAGTAAGCTGTATTAGGTTATGGTCACTCTAATGACCAATCACTGACTGACCTCCATCAGGAATTCGGGCAAAAGACAGCAAAAGAAAACGTATAAAATGTCCACGTGCGCTGCACGAGTGCATGCGAGAAAGCTCACACACACACACACACACACACACACACACACACACACACACACACACACACACACACACACACACACACACACACACACACACACACACACACACACACAATCATCTTCTGGCTAGGGGAAAAACTGAAGAAATGTTATCATTGAGCTGGGGACCCCCAGGAAGGCTTCTCTGGACCCCCAGGAAGACTTCTCTGGACCCCCAGGAAGACTTCTCTGGACCCCCAGGAAGACTTCTCTGGGACCCCCAGGAAGACTTCTCTGGACCCCCAGGAAGGCTTCTCTGGACCCCCAGGAAGGCTTCTCTGGACCCCCAGGAAGGCTTCTCTGGACCCCCAGGAAGGCTTCTCTGGACCCCCAGGAAGGCTTCTCTGGACCCCCAGGAAGACTTCTCTGGACCCCCAGGAAGACTTCTCTGGGACCCCCAGGAAGACTTCTCTGGACCCCCAGGAAGGCTTCTCTGGACCCCCAGGAAGACTTCTCTGGACCCCCAGGAAGGCTTCTCTGGACCCCCAGGAAGACTTCTCTGGACCCCCAGGAAGGCTTCTCTGGACCCCCAGGAAGACTTCTCTGGACCCCCAGGAAGGCTTCTCTGGACCCCCAGGAAGACTTCTCTGGACCCCCAGGAAGACTTCTCTGGACCCCCAGGAAGGCTTCTCTGGACCCCCAGGAAGACTTCTCTGTCTGGACTTTGAGACGGATTAATCTATAGTCAGAGAGTGATCTAGTCAGAGAGTGATCTAGTCAGAGAGTGATCTAGTCAGAGAGTGATCTAGTCAGAGAGTGGCGACACTAGCGTTGCCTCCCATTGTAACAATGACATGAGGAAGTTCTCATTCTAACTCAACGGGATATAGTTCCAGCCAATAGGAGAGCAATGTTTGGAACTATAGCCAATAGCTTAACGGCGAGATCAAAGCGTTTCGCTACTCTACACTCTGACCAATCACTGCAGGTCTACCAGACGACCTCACTAGAGGTTAAAGAGGGGGGGGGGGTCCATACTGCAGTCACAACACCTGTTCTGTGTGTGTGTGTGTGTGTGTGTGTGTGTGTGTGTGTGTGTGTGTGTGTGTGTGTGCTTGCGCATGCGAGGTTGAGGTCAGGGCAGAGGTTAAGGTCAGGTAGTTACGACTGATGTTCGGGGATGGAATTAGAGCTATAGGTTGAGGTTAAAGTTGAAAGCGTTAAAACACTATACACAGTCAGGTTGAGGTTAGGGTGAAGTTTAAACCACTTAAACACTATAATAATAAACACTTGGTTGACCCAGCGGAGTACCCCCCCCCCCCCCCGCTCCTGTTTTCACCATCTTAAATATCTTGGCCAAAAATAACCAACTTGTGGTGAGCTTGTAGGTCGTGATGTCATCTGAGAGATATAATATAATATAATACATGTGATCTATTTTCACACCGTAATAAGCCACAACGTGGACGCTATGGGGTTGAAGTGGTTAAAGTTTAGGTTAATCAGACCAGTGTGTGTCCAGAGGAAACCTCGTGTGAATCTGATCTCAGGTCAGAATGGGTTATGGTAAAGTCTAAAATGTAGATTAACAGTTTGACTGTTTTTTACGATTAACCCGCATTTTAATCAACCCCCCTTCACTGCCGAGATTGTTGTATTACCTTTAGAGCATACGCTGAATTATTTGGGCTTTTAATCCGCGAAAATCCATCAAAAAAAGCTCCCGTGGTTTGTTATGATCTGTGTGTAGCATCCACCATCTTGGTGCACCCGGAAGACGCACACAAGATTGGTTTCAATGAGGCGTTGCACTCAATGCATTTCCATTGGCCTCAATTTCCCAGAAGCCCTAGCAGCCCACAGCATGTGACGATTTCCGGTTTCGTCATCACAGCGAAGGCATCCAGTCTCATACTCCGCGACGAAGACGGATTTTCTTTTGATTCATTACATTACGGCGGATTAAACACATAAAACAAAAGGCGGGTATGTCCGAAACGGCAGCGACATTAACCTGGAGTAATCCATTCGCGACACGGAAACTGTTAAAGCCCAAACCACACGATGCGATGCGACCATATCCACTGGTTTAGCGATTTGCATCATGGTGACCCTTTGGTGACATATCACACCCAGGGGGGGGGGGTCATGGGGACCCTTTGGTGACATATCACACCCAGGGGGGGGCAGTCAGACAGATATTTCGTGAAGCCAGTAGGAAATTGGGACTTCCTGAAAGTTCATATAATGGCCTGTTGTGGCGCTGTCTGTCATTGGGCCCAAAAAAACCCCTCCATAGAGGCCCATGTATTTGGGCCCAACTTCACCTAGACCGTATTACCTTAATAAACATGGTCATGAATACTTTCTGCTTCACCTAGACTGTATTACCTTAATAAACATGGTCATGAATACTTTATGCTTCACCTAGACTGTATTACCCTAATAAACATGGTCATGAATACTTTCTGCTTCACCTAGACTGTATTACCCTAATAAACATGGTCATGAATACTTTATGCTTCCAGTCACTAGTTTAAAGTCTCATTTCTCATGTCATATTATTCTTTTTGGAAAACTATGGTCCCATTTATTTAAAAAATGACCATAAAGTTGCGTATGTTCTGAGGGGCGTGGCTACCGTTACAGTCTATGAACGGGAGCCACCCCCCGTTCCGAGTCAAAATAAAAACCAACGAAGAGTAAGGGGGGGGGGGAAGTCCCGCCTCGTTGTCTGGGCCAGCCAATGGGCCAGCTGGGCCCAAACGGATCTAGAAATATGGCGACTTACAGTGGAAGGAATGACAGGCTTCATTTTACGTCCATGTTAGACCCGGGGAACGCTTTGTCCATATCTTTTACAGTCTATGATCACACCGCAGAGACAGCGCTGAAACCGTCCTGACCCTTTGGTGTGGTTAGGGCTTTGGGCTAAGTTCTAAAGTTTAGGTGAGGGTAAAAGTCCATAGACACACTAGGGCTTTAAGCAACTAGTCGACTAGTACATCCACTAGTTGACCTCGTTGGTACTAGTTGACTAGTTGGTTAACACATTCTGACCTGAGATCAGATTCATACGAGGTTTCCACTGGACACACACTGGTCTGATTAACCCATTCTGACCTGAGATCAGATTCTAAAAATGTCAGTCGTTCTTCGATTTATAGCTAAAGCATAACATGATGCTAACACCAAAATGGGTTCCCGTTCAGAATGGGTTAAAAGAAAAAGAAATAATAATAATTCCGTCCTGTTTTTGTACGGTAGATTATAGTTATAGTCACCAATGTACACAGTTTGTAAATGTACAAATATTATTAACAAAAAGAAGGAAGAAAAACGTATAGTTTGTGTTAAAGGGTAAAAGTTTATAGGTATGTGTGTAAGTAAGTGGTCACGATTAGGGCAGCGTTTATAGTTTATAGGTATGTGTGTAAGTAAGAGGTCACGATTAGGGCAGCGTTTATAGTTTATAGGTATGTGTGTAAGTAAGAGGTCACGATTAGGGCAGCGTTTATAGTTTATAGGTATGTGTGTAAGTAAGAGGTCACGATTAGGGCAGCGTTTATAGTTTATAGGTATGTGTGTAAGTAAGAGGTCACGATTAGGGCAGCGTTTATAGTTTATAGGTATGTGTGTAAGTAAGTGGTCACGATTAGGGCAGCGTTTATAGTTTATAGGTATGTGTGTAAGTAAGAGGTCACGATTAGGGCAGCGTTTATAGTTTATAGGTATGTGTGTAAGTAAGAGGTCACGATTAGGGCAGCGTTTATAGTTTATAGGTATGTGTGTAAGTAAGAGGTCACGATTAGGGCAGCGTTTATAGTTTATAGGTATGTGTGTAAGTAAGTGGTCACGATTAGGGCAGCGTTTATAGTTTATAGGTATGTGTGTAAGTAAGTGGTCACGATTAGGGCAGCGTTTATAGTTTATAGTTATGTGTGTAAGTAAGAGGTCACGATTAGGGCAGCGTTTATAGTTTATAGGTATGTGTGTAAGTAAGTGGTCACGATTAGGGCAGCGTTTATAGTTTATAGGTATGTGTGTAAGTAAGAGGTCACGATTAGGGCAGCGTTTATAGTTTATAGGTATGTGTGTAAGTAAGAGGTCACGATTAGGGCAGCGTTTATAGTTTATAGGTATGTATGTAAGTAAGAGGTCACGATTAGGGCAGCGTTTATAGTTTATAGGTATGTGTGTAAGTAAGAGGTCACGATTAGGGCAGCGTTTATAGTTTATAGGTATGTGTGTAAGTAAGTGGTCATGATTAGGGCAGCGTTTATAGTTTATAGGTATGTGTGTAAGTAAGTGGTCACGATTAGGGCAGCGTTTATAGTTTATAGGTATGTGTGTAAGTAAGAGGTCACGATTAGGGCAGCGTTTATAGTTTATAGGTATGTGTGTAAGTAAGAGGTCATGATTAGGGCAGCGTTTATAGTTTATAGGTATGTGTGTAAGTAAGAGGTCACGATTAGGGCAGCGTTTATAGTTTATAGGTATGTGTGTAAGTAAGTGGTCACGATTAGGGCAGCGTTTATAGTTTATAGGTATGTGTGTAAGTAAGTGGTCACGATTAGGGCAGCGTTTATAGTTTATAGGTATGTGTGTAAGTAAGTGGTCACGATTACGGCAGCGTTTATAGTTTATAGGTATGTGTGTAAGTAAGAGGTCACGATTAGGGCAGCGTTTATAGTTTATAGGTATGTGTGTAAGTAAGTGGTCACGATTAGGGCAGCGTTTATAGTTTATAGTTATGTGTGTAAGTAAGTGGTCACCATTAGGGCAGAGTTTATAGTTTATAGGTATGTGTGTAAGTAAGTGGTCACCATTAGGGCAGCGTTTATAGTTTATAGGTATGTGTGTAAGTAAGTGGTCACGATTAGGGCAGCGTTTATAGTTTATAGGTATGTGTGTAAGTAAGTGGTCACGATTAGGGCAGCGTTTATAGTTTATAGTTATGTGTGTAAGTAAGAGGTCACGATTAGGGCAGCGTTTATAGTTTATAGGTATGTGTGTAAGTAAGTGGTCACGATTAGGGCAGCGTTTATAGTTTATAGTTATGTGTGTAAGTAAGAGGTCACGATTAGGGCAGCGTTTATAGTTTATAGGTATGTGTGTAAGTAAGTGGTCACCATTAGGGCAGCGTTTATAGTTTATAGGTATGTGTGTAAGTAAGTGGTCACGATTAGGGCAGCGTTTATAGTTTATAGTTATGTGTGTAAGTAAGAGGTCACGATTAGGGCAGCGTTTATAGTTTATAGTTATGTGTGTAAGTAAGAGGTCACGATTAGGGCAGCGTTTATAGTTTATAGGTATGTGTGTAAGTAAGTGGTCACGATTAGGGCAGCGTTTATAGTTTATAGGTATGTGTGTAAGTAAGAGGTCACGATTAGGGCAGCGTTTAAAGTTTATAGGTATGTGTGTAAGTAAGTGGTCACGATTAGGGCAGCGTTTATAGTTTATAGGTATGTGTGTAAGTAAGAGGTCACGATTAGGGCAGCGTTTATAGTTTATAGGTATGTGTGTAAGTAAGAGGTCACGATTAGGGCAGCGTTTATAGTTTATAGTTATGTGTGTAAGTAAGTGGTCACGATTAGGGCAGCGTTTATAGTTTATAGTTATGTGTGTAAGTAAGTGGTCACGATTAGGGCAGCGTTTATAGTTTATAGGTATGTGTGTAAGTAAGAGGTCACGATTAGGGCAGCGTTTATAGTTTATAGGTATGTGTGTAAGTAAGAGGTCACGATTAGGGCAGCGTTTATAGTTTATAGTTATGTGTGTAAGTAAGAGGTCACGATTAGGGCAGCGTTTATAGTTTATAGGTATGTGTGTAAGTAAGTGGTCACGATTAGGGCAGCGTTTATAGTTTATAGGTATGTGTGTAAGTAAGTGGTCACGATTAGGGCAGCGTTTATAGTTTATAGTTATGTGTGTAAGTAAGAGGTCACGATTAGGGCAGCGTTTATAGTTTATAGGTATGTGTGTAAGTAAGTGGTCACCATTAGGGCAGCGTTTATAGTTTATAGGTATGTGTGTAAGTAAGTGGTCACGATTAGGGCAGCGTTTATAGTTTATAGTTATGTGTGTAAGTAAGAGGTCACGATTAGGGCAGCGTTTATAGTTTATAGTTATGTGTGTAAGTAAGAGGTCACGATTAGGGCAGCGTTTATAGTTTATAGGTATGTGTGTAAGTAAGTGGTCACGATTAGGGCAGCGTTTATAGTTTATAGGTATGTGTGTAAGTAAGTGGTCACGATTAGGGCAGCGTTTATAGTTTATAGGTATGTGTGTAAGTAAGTGGTCACGATTAGGGCAGCGTTTATAGTTTATAGTTATGTGTGTAAGTAAGAGGTCACGATTAGGGCAGCGTTTATAGTTTATAGTTATGTGTGTAAGTAAGAGGTCACGATTAGGGCAGCGTTTATAGTTTATAGGTATGTGTGTAAGTAAGTGGTCACGATTAGGGCAGCGTTTATAGTTTATAGGTATGTGTGTAAGTAAGAGGTCACGATTAGGGCAGCGTTTATAGTTTATAGGTATGTGTGTAAGTAAGAGGTCACGATTAGGGCAGCGTTTATAGTTTATAGTTATGTGTGTAAGTAAGTGGTCACGATTAGGGCAGCGTTTATAGTTTATAGTTATGTGTGTAAGTAAGTGGTCACGATTAGGGCAGCGTTTATAGTTTATAGGTATGTGTGTAAGTAAGAGGTCACGATTAGGGCAGCGTTTATAGTTTATAGGTATGTGTGTAAGTAAGAGGTCACGATTAGGGCAGCGTTTATAGGTATGTGTGTAAGTAAGTGGTCACGATTAGGGCAGCGTTTATAGTTTATAGTTATGTGTGTAAGTAAGTGGTCACGATTAGGGCAGCGTTTATAGTTTATAGGTATGTGTGTAAGTAAGAGGTCACGATTAGGGCAGCGTTTAAAGTTTATAGGTATGTGTGTAAGTAAGTGGTCACGATTAGGGCAGCGTTTATAGTTTATAGGTATGTGTGTAAGTAAGAGGTCACGATTAGGGCAGCGTTTATAGTTTATAGGTATGTGTGTAAGTAAGTGGTCACGATTAGGGCAGCGTTTATAGTTTATAGGTATGTGTGTAAGTAAGTGGTCACGATTAGGGCAGCGTTTATAGTTTATAGGTATGTGTGTAAGTAAGTGGTCACGATTAGGGCAGCGTTTATAGTTTATAGGTATGTGTGTAAGTAAGAGGTCACGATTAGGGCAGCGTTTATAGTTTATAGTTATGTGTGTAAGTAAGAGGTCACGATTAGGGCAGCGTTTATAGTTTATAGGTATGTGTGTAAGTAAGTGGTCACGATTAGGGCAGCGTTTATAGTTTATAGTTATGTGTGTAAGTAAGTGGTCACGATTCGGGCAGCGTTTATAGTTTATAGGTATGTGTGTAAGTAAGAGGTCACGATTAGGGCAGCGTTTATAGTTTATAGTTATGTGTGTAAGTAAGTGGTCACGATTCGGGCAGCGTTTATAGTTTATAGGTATGTGTGTAAGTAAGTGGTCACGATTAGGGCAGCGTTTATAGTTTATAGGTATGTGTGTAAGTAAGAGGTCACGATTAGGGCAGCGTTTATAGGTATGTGTGTAAGTAAGAGGTCACGATTAGGGCAGCGTTTATAGTTTATAGGTATGTGTGTAAGTAAGAGGTCACGATTAGGGCAGCGTTTATAGTTTATAGGTATGTGTGTAAGTAAGTGGTCACGATTAGGGCAGCGTTTATAGTTTATAGGTATGTGTGTAAGTAAGAGGTCACGATTAGGGCAGCGTTTATAGTTTATAGGTATGTGTGTAAGTAAGTGGTCACGATTAGGGCAGCGTTTATAGTTTATAGTTATGTGTGTAAGTAAGTGGTCACGATTAGGGCAGCGTTTATAGTTTATAGTTATGTGTGTAAGTAAGAGGTCACGATTAGGGCAGCGTTTATAGTTTATAGGTATGTGTGTAAGTAAGAGGTCACGATTAGGGCAGCGTTTATAGTTTATAGGTATGTGTGTAAGTAAGAGGTCACGATTAGGGCAGCGTTTATAGTTTATAGGTATGTGTGTAAGTAAGAGGTCACGATTAGGGCAGCGTTTATGGTTTATAGTTTATAGGTATGTGTGTAAGTAAGTGGTCACGATTAGGGCAGCGTTTATGGTTTATAGTTTATAGGTATGTGTGTAAGTAAGTGGTCACGATTAGGGCAGCGTTTATAGTTTATAGGTATGTGTGTAAGTAAGAGGTCACCATTAGGGCAGCGTTTATAGTTTATAGTTATGTGTGTAAGTAAGTGGTCACGATTAGGGCAGCGTTTATAGTTTATAGGTATGTGTGTAAGTAAGTGGTCACGATTAGGGCAGCGTTTATGGTTTATAGTTTATAGGTATGTGTGTAAGTAAGTGGTCACGATTAGGGCAGCGTTTATGGTTTATAGTTTATAGGTATGTGTGTAAGTAAGAGGTCACGATTAGGGCAGCGTTTATGGTTTATAGTTTATAGGTATGTGTGTAAGTAAGTGGTCACGATTAGGGCAGCGTTTATAGTTTATAGGTATGTGTGTAAGTAAGAGGTCACCATTAGGGCAGCGTTTATAGTTTATAGGTATGTGTGTAAGTAAGTGGTCACGATTAGGGCAGCGTTTATAGTTTATAGGTATGTGTGTAAGTAAGTGGTCACGATTAGGGCAGCGTTTATAGTTTATAGGTATGTGTGTAAGTAAGTGGTCACGATTAGGGCAGCGTTTATAGTTTATAGGTATGTGTGTAAGTAAGTGGTCACCATTAGGGCAGCGTTTATAGTTTATAGTTATGTGTGTAAGTAAGAGGTCACGATTAGGGCAGCGTTTATAGTTTATAGGTATGTGTGTAAGTAAGAGGTCACGATTAGGGCAGCGTTTATAGTTTATAGGTATGTGTGTAAGTAAGAGGTCACGATTAGGGCAGCGTTTATAGTTTATAGGTATGTGTGTAAGTAAGTGGTCACGATTAGGGCAGCGTTTATAGTTTATAGGTATGTGTGTAAGTAAGTGGTCACGATTAGGGCAGCGTTTATAGTTTATAGGTATGTGTGTAAGTAAGAGGTCACGATTAGGGCAGCGTTTATAGTTTATAGGTATGTGTGTAAGTAAGTGGTCACGATTAGGGCAGCGTTTATAGTTTATAGTTATGTGTGTAAGTAAGAGGTCACGATTAGGGCAGCGTTTATAGTTTATAGGTATGTGTGTAAGTAAGTGGTCACGATTAGGGCAGCGTTTATAGTTTATAGGTATGTGTGTAAGTAAGAGGTCACGATTAGGGCAGCGTTTATAGTTTATAGGTATGTGTGTAAGTAAGTGGTCACGATTAGGGCAGCGTTTATAGTTTATAGTTATGTGTGTAAGTAAGAGGTCACGATTAGGGCAGCGTTTATAGTTTATAGGTATGTGTGTAAGTAAGTGGTCACGATTAGGGCAGCGTTTATAGTTTATAGGTATGTGTGTAAGTAAGAGGTCACGATTAGGGCAGCGTTTATAGTTTATAGGTATGTGTGTAAGTAAGTGGTCACGATTAGGGCAGCGTTTATAGTTTATAGGTATGTGTGTAAGTAAGTGGTCACGATTAGGGCAGCGTTTATAGTTTATAGGTATGTGTGTAAGTAAGTGGTCACGATTAGGGCAGCGTTTATAGTTTATAGGTATGTGTGTAAGTAAGTGGTCACGATTAGGGCAGCGTTTATAGTTTATAGGTATGTGTGTAAGTAAGTGGTCACGATTAGGGCAGCGTTTATAGTTTATAGTTATGTGTGTAAGTAAGTGGTCACGATTAGGGCAGCGTTTATAGTTTATAGTTATGTGTGTAAGTAAGAGGTCACGATTAGGGCAGCGTTTATAGTTTATAGTTATGTGTGTAAGTAAGTGGTCACCATTAGGGCAGCGTTTATAGTTTATAGTTATGTGTGTAAGTAAGTGGTCACGATTAGGGCAGCGTTTATAGTTTATAGGTATGTGTGTAAGTAAGTGGTCACCATTAGGGCAGCGTTTATAGTTTATAGTTATGTGTGTAAGTAAGAGGTCACGATTAGGGCAGCGTTTATAGTTTATAGGTATGTGTGTAAGTAAGAGGTCACGATTAGGGCAGCGTTTATAGTTTATAGGTATGTGTGTAAGTAAGTGGTCACGATTAGGGCAGCGTTTATAGTTTATAGGTATGTGTGTAAGTAAGTGGTCACGATTAGGGCAGCGTTTATAGTTTATAGGTATGTGTGTAAGTAAGTGGTCACGATTAGGGCAGCGTTTATAGTTTATAGGTATGTGTGTAAGTAAGTGGTCACGATTAGGGCAGCGTTTATAGTTTATAGGTATGTGTGTAAGTAAGTGGTCACGATTAGGGCAGCGTTTATAGTTTATAGGTATGTGTGTAAGTAAGAGGTCACGATTAGGGCAGCGTTTATAGTTTATAGTTATGTGTGTAAGTAAGTGGTCACGATTAGGGCAGCGTTTATAGTTTATAGGTATGTGTGTGAGTAAGAGGTCACGATTAGGGCAGCGTTTATAGTTTATAGTTATGTGTGTAAGTAAGTGGTCACGATTAGGGCAGCG
>NC_139719.1:45054674-45057174 GCF_964188405.1 Protomyctophum parallelum
TACTAGTGAGGACATGGAGGTCTTCACTGAGATGCTCCCAGTTAGGTTTCCCTCTGTTCAGCTCCTCCTGAAGACACAGAGGGGTTAGGGTTACTATACTAGTGAGGACATGGAGGTCCTCACTGAGGTGCTCCCAGTTAGGTTTCCCTCTGTTCAGCTCCTCCTAAAGACACACAGGGGTTAGGGTTACTATACTAGTGAGGACATGGAGGTCCTCACTGAGATGCTCCCAGTTAGGTTTCCCTCTGTTCAGCTCCTCCTGAAGACACAGAGGGGTTAGGGTTACTATACTAGTGAGGACATGGAGGTCCTCACTGAGGTGCTCCCAGTTAGGTTTCCCTCTGTTCAGCTCCTCCTAAAGACACAGAGGGGTTAGGGTTACTATACTAGTGAGGACATGGAGGTCCTCACTGAGATGCTCCCAGTTGGGTTTACCTCTGTTAAGCTCCTCCTGAAACAGAATTTGGTCAGACTTTTAATAGCCCCTTGAGATGCAGCATCTCCTTTTAGAGGGGGTCCCGTGTACAGGGAAAAACATTTACATACAGTACAGTGCAGTTACACAGATAGACAATACAGACATGTACAGATACAGTTAGCGTGCTCATCCTCTCCCACCCCACTCCCCCCCCCCCCCCCCACCCCCACCTCTTTCTGGACAAGCATATTGAGACTAGTACAGTGCAGTGACTTGAAACAGGGGTCAGAACTTAGTAAACAGCAGTACGGGCAGTGTTCGTAGCATGAACAGGTTGTTTTGGGGTGTGAATACAGTGTTAGTAACATGAACAGGTTGAACAGGTTGTTTTGGGGTGTGAATACAGGGCAGGCCTGAAGCGCGCCAGGAGAGGTCACAGATCTGAGAGAAAGGGGGAGGTTGTTCCAGTCAAATGGGGCTTTGTAGTGGAATGACCTGCGTCCGGATTCAGAGAATATTCCTCTGGGAATAGCAAAGTAGGGATGTTGAGTATTTCTAAGTGGGTATATGGGGATATTGATTGATTGATTGAAATATTTATTAACAGTTTGTAGAATTACAGTATACATTTCAAGCACAAACTCAAGACAGAGACTGTTAAATGTGAGTGGACGACCCAATTAAGCATTACACTTGTTTACAACAGGGTCCACATTGTTCAATTCATCAAAACATTTAGAGATATACAAATAGACACTTCTATATAGTTAAAGAACAGAACAGGAATTCATCATAAAGGAGGTAAAAAGGGAAAAGATACATATACAGTGAGGGGAAAAGGGGGCGATGGGGGGGGGGGGAAATAGTTTCAGGTATGGAGGGCAGCTGAGGTGCACACATTTAAATATGAATTGGTACCAGCGAAGTTGTCTTCTTGCCTTTAGGCTGCAGCCAGTCGAGTGAACTGAATAAGGAGCAGTGGTGTGTTCGGTATGGGCATCTCAGTACAAATCGGCATAGTGAGTTATTTAATACATTTAGAGGTTGTGTTTGTTGTCATGTGTTTCCGTGGCGTTGTCACGATCCGTGACAGGTGTCGGTTTGCTAGTTCATTGTGGTATGTCGTGACAGGTGTCGGTTTGCTAGTTCATTGTGGTATGTCGTGACAGGTGTCGGTTTGCTAGTTCATTGTGGTATGTCGTGACAGGTGTCGGTTTGCTAGTTCATTGTGGTATGTCGTGACAGGTGTTGCTTTGCTAGTTCATTGTGGTATGTCATGACAGGTGTTGGTTTGCTAGTTCATTGTGGTATGTCGTGACAGGTGTTGGTTTGCTAGTTCATTGTGGTATGTCGTGACAGGTGTTGCTTTGCTAGTTCATTGTGGTATGTCGTGACAGGTGTTGGTTTGCTAGTTCATTGTGGTATGTCGTGACAGGTGTCGCTTTGCTAGTTCATTGTGGTATGTCGTGACAGGTGTTGCTTTGCTAGTTCATTGTGGTATGTCGTGACAGGTGTTGGTTTGCTAGTTCATTGTGGTATGTCGTGACAGGTGTTGCTTTGCTAGTTCATTGTGGTATGTCGTGACAGGTGTTGCTTTGCTAGTTCATTGTGGTATGTCGTGACAGGTGTTGGTTTGCTAGTTCATTGTGGTATGTCGTGACAGGTGTTGCTTTGCTAGTTCATTGTGGTATGTCGTGACAGGTGTTGCTTTGCTAGTTCATTGTGGTATGTCGTGACAGGTGTTGGTTTGCTAGTTCATTGTGGTATGTCGTGACAGGTGTCGCTTTGCTAGTTCATTGTGGTATGTTGCGTGTGTCTTGTCTTGTCTTTTGTGCTTCCAGTGTTTTTGTTTGTATTCTATAGTTACTTTTGAGTTATTAAACATTTTGAAATGACCTCCTCTGCCTCCTCCTGCATTTGGGTCCTACAAACTCTCCTGACTTGAACCGCGACAGGCGTATAACCGTCTTTAAATAAATACTTGTTGAAAAGTCTAAATGGAGAAAATGAACTGGGAATTTCTGGGACTCACGTCGTCATGAAAGGGGGCGGGACTGCGACGCTCTGTAGTATCTGATAACT
>NC_139719.1:45062174-45066324 GCF_964188405.1 Protomyctophum parallelum
GTCGTTCTCAAACACTTTCATGTCACTTTTCACGATTCTTCAAAAATAGCAGACCTACAAGCTCGTAGCTCGTGAGCTTGTAGATCTGCTATTTTTTCAATAGCTAAAGCATAACGTAATGCTAACACCAAAAGGGGTTCCCGCCCCAAAATGGGTTAATTGGATAATTGGAGAGGGAAGTCTGGAGCTCTCTGGTGGAGCTGTTGCCCCCCGCGACCCGACTACGGATAAGCGGTTGAGGATGGATGAATGATGAATTATGAACAAATCTATTAACCACTTAAAACGTTATTTCATACGTCATCGCACGACGGTATATCGCGGAAAAGACTATTGGAGAAGGTGAATCTATACAAGCTGAACAGACGATGTCTCCCGACAGACAGACAGACAGACAGACAGACAGACAGACAGACAGACAGACAGACAGACAGACAGACAGACGTGCATGCGTCACTAGTATAGTAATGTATGTGATGTGGCCCGACGTGTGTGTGCGTGTGCGCGCATGTGTGTGTATGTGTGTGTGTGTGTGTGTGTGTGTGTGTGTGTGCGCGCATGTGTGCGTGTGCGTGTGTGTGTGTGTGTGTGTGTGTGTGTGTGTGTGACAGAGACAGGAATAGCTCATTATGGCGTGTGTGTGTCGGCATGGAGCGGACAGCCATGTTCTCTTAACCTTATCTGTCACGAAGACTGAGTGATTAAGGAGGCAGCTGCCCCTCTGTGTGTGTGTGTGTGTGTGTGTGTGTGTGTGTGTGTGTGTGTGTGTGTGTGTGTGTGACAGAAATGCGCGACGCGCGCCACCACCACGCCTGCGTGTGCGTAACATTTGTCTTGACTCCTTCTCTTCCTCCTCTTCATCTACACTTCATTCTGACTCCTCCTCTTCCTCTCTTCATCTACACTTCATTCTGACTCCTCCTCTATCCTCCTCTTCATTATGACTCCTCCTCTTCATCTACACTTCATTCTGACTCCTCTTCCTCCTCTTCATCTACACTTCATTCTGACTCCTCCTCTTCCTCCTCTTCATCTACACTTCATTCTGACTCCTCCTCTTCCTCCTCTTCATCTACACTTCATTCTGACTCCTCCTCTTCCTCCTCTTCATCTACACTTCATTCTGACTCCTCCTCTTCCTCCTCTTCATCTACACTTCATTATGACTCCTCCTCTTCCTCCTCTTCATCTACACTTCATTCTGACTCCTCCTCTTCCTCCTCTTCATCTACACTTCATTCTGACTCCTCCTCTTCCTCCTCTTCAACTACACTTCATTCTGACTCCTCCTCTTTCCTCCTCTTCATCTACACTTCATTCTGACTCCTCCTCTTCATCTACACTTCATTCTGACTCCTCCTCTTCCTCTACACTTCATTCTGACTCCTCCTCTTCCTCTACACTTCATTCTGACTCCTCTTCCTCCTCTTCATCTAAACTTCATTCTTCTTAATTTAGGACGGGACAGACAGGTGTCCTGCAGTGATGCAGACAGACAGGTGTCTGTCCTGCAGTGATGCAGACAGACAGGTGTCTGTCCTGCAGTGATGCAGACAGACAGGTGTCTGTCCTGCAGTGATACAGACAGACAGGTGTCCTGCAGTGATACAGACAGACAGGTGTCTGTCCTGCAGTGATACAGACAGACAGGTGTCTGTCCTGCAGTGATACAGACAGACAGGTGTCCTGCAGTGATGCAGACAGACAGGTGTCTGTCCTGCAGTGATGCAGACAGACAGGTGTCTGTCCTGCAGTGATACAGACAGACAGGTGTCTGTCCTGCAGTGATGCAGACAGACAGGTGTCTGTCCTGCAGTGATTCAGACAGACAGGTGTCTGTCCTGCAGTGATACAGACAGACAGGTGTCTGTCCTGCAGTGATACAGACAGACAGGTGTCTGTCCTGCAGTGATGCAGACAGACAGGTGTCTGTCCTGCAGTGATGCAGACAGACAGGTGTCCTGCAGTGATACAGACAGACAGGTGTCTGTCCTGCAGTGATACAGACAGACAGGTGTCTGTCCTGCAGTGATACAGACAGACAGGTGTCTGTCCTGCAGTGATGCAGACAGACAGGTGTCTGTCCTGCAGTGATGCAGACAGACAGGTGTCTGTCCTGCAGTGATACAGACAGACAGGTGTCCTGCAGTGATACAGACAGACAGGTGTCTGTCCTGCAGTGATGCAGACAGACAGGTGTCTGTCCTGCAGTGATGCAGACAGGCAGGTGTCTGTCCTGCAGTGATGCAGACAGACAGGTGTCTGTCCTGCAGTGATGCAGACAGACAGGTGTCCTGCAGTGATACAGACAGACAGGTGTCTGTCCTGCAGTGATACAGACAGACAGGTGTCCTGCAGTGATGCAGACAGACAGGTGTCTGTCCTGCAGTGATGCAGACAGACAGGTGTCTGTCCTGCAGTGATACAGACAGACAGGTGTCTGTCCTGCAGTGATGCAGACAGACAGGTGTCTGTCCTGCAGTGATTCAGACAGACAGGTGTCTGTCCTGCAGTGATACAGACAGACAGGTGTCTGTCCTGCAGTGATAACAGACAGACAGGTGTCTGTCCTGCAGTGATTCAGACAGACAGGTGTCTGTCCTGCAGTGATACAGACAGACAGGTGTCCTGCAGTGATACAGACAGACAGGTGTCTGTCTGCAGTGATGCAGACAGACAGGTCTGTCCTGCAGTGATGCAGACAGACAGGTGTCTGTCCTGCAGTGATGCAGACAGACAGGTGTCTGTCCTGCAGTGATGCAGACAGACAGGTGTCTGTCCTGCAGTGATACAGACAGACAGGTGTCTGTCCTGCAGTGATACAGACAGACAGGTGTCCTGCAGTGATTCAGACAGACAGGTGTCTGTCCTGCAGTGATACAGACAGACAGGTGTCTGTCCTGCAGTGATACAGACAGACAGGTGTCCTGCAGTGATGCAGACAGACAGGTGTCCTGCAGTGATGCAGACAGACAGGTGTCTGTCCTGCAGTGATGCAGACAGACAGGTGTCTGTCCTGCAGTGATGCAGACAGACAGGTGTCTGTCCTGCAGTGATGCAGACAGACAGGTGTCTGTCCTGCAGTGATACAGACAGACAGGTGTCTGTCCTGCAGTGATGACAGACAGACAGGTGTCTGTCTGCAGTGATACAGACAGACAGGTGTCTGTCCTGCAGTGATGCAGACAGACAGGTGTCTGTCCTGCAGTGATGCAGACAGACAGGTGTCTGTCCTGCAGTGATACAGACAGACAGGTGTCTGTCCTGCAGTGATGCAGACAGACAGGTGTCTGTCCTGCAGTGATTCAGACAGACAGGTGTCTGTCCTGCAGTGATGCAGACAGACAGGTGTCTGTCCTGCAGTGATACTAGACAGACAGGTGTCGTCCTGCAGTGATACAGACAGACAGGTGTCTGTCCTGCAGTGATGCAGACAGACAGGTGTTGTCCTGCAGTGATAGCAGACAGACAGGTGTCGTCCTGCAGTGATGCAGACAGACAGGTCGTCTGTCCTGCAGTGATACAGACAGACAGGTGTCTGTCCTGCAGTGATGCAGACAGACAGGTGTCTGTCCTGCAGTGATACAGACAGACAGGTGTCTGTCCTGCAGTGATATAAAGACAGACAGGGTCCTGCAGTGATATTAAGACAGACAGGTGTCCTGCAGTGATGCAGACAGGACAGCTGTCTGTCCTGCAGTGATGCAGACAGACAGGAGTCCTGCAGTGATATTAAGAACAGCAGCAGGATCTGTGATTTGCAGTGAATAGGAGAGGATATCAAATGGAAGACTAATCATTGTGTATATTCCTGCATCCAGTGATCTTGGTACATACTGTAGAAATGGATCTATTGAGGATTCTGACTCTGAAATGTACATCATTTTTGTTTTGATTGTATTGCGCGTTGGCAATGTATAAACGTATGTTTTCTCGTGCCAATAAAGCCCATTGAAGCTGATTGAACTGTACTTTCCTGAGCTTTTTTCCCCTATTGTAAAAACTGTTAATAAAGTGTTCAATCAATTCTCTCTCTCTCTCTCTCTCTCTCTCTCTCTCTCTCTCTCTCTCTCTCTCTCTCTCTCTCTCTCTCTCTCTCTCTCTCTCTCTCTCTCTCTCTCTCTCTCTCTCTCTCTCTCTCTCTCTCTCT
>NC_139719.1:45066524-45069024 GCF_964188405.1 Protomyctophum parallelum
GGCTAGTGTATTGTTTTAATGGGTGTATCCGTACTGCCCATATTAGAGGCTAGTGTATTGTTTTAATGGGTGTATCGGCACTGCCCATATTAGAGGCTAGTGTATTGTTTTAATGGGTGTATCCGTACTGCCCATATTAGAGGGTATAGTGTATTGTTTTAATGAAGACGTCCCATAGAGGCTTAATGTATTGTTTTATTAAGGAGGTGGCCTATTCCTGACACTAGGGTCAACAGGTCACTGGGGTCAACAGGTCACAGGGGTCAACAGGTCACTCGGGTCAACAGGTCACAGGGGTCAAGAGGTCAAACGGAGCACGCTGCCCTCTAGGGTCAGAATAACACCGCTGTGCAAAGTACTGTAGTACAGTAGAACTGTACTCGAAGTACAATGTTGAGTATTTATTTTGTTTCATACTGGAGTGTTTCCAATACCTTTTACTTTCCAGAGGAAAACTCCACTAAAAGTATTTGAAAACTTTTAGTTGCTATAATTTATGTTACTTTCGGATTTCGACTATTATTAAAATACAATAAATATACATTAACCACTTCAGCCCTATACTTTGGCTATTTGTTGTGAGCTTGTAGATCTGCTATTTTCAAAAGATTTCTTTCTGATTAAAAAAATGAAATGCAGACATTCTGCATAATGAGTACTTTTTCTTTTGGTATACTTTAAGTATTTTTTGATGCCAACATCAAGAGAGAGAGAGAGAGAGAGAGAGAGAGAGAGAGAGAGAGAGAGAGAGAGAGAGAGAGAGAGAGAGAGAGAGAGAGAGAGAGAGAGAGAGAGAGAGAGAGAGAGAGAGAGAGAGAGATTGAAGGGAATATGACAGATTTACAGAAATAAAAAGAAGGAAAGAAAGAGAGACAGAGACAGAGACAGGGAGAGAGAATGGAGGGGGGGAGGGGGGGGGGAATGAGAGAGGGCGAGAGAGAGAGACAGAGAGACAGAGCAGGTGTTGCCAGATGTTGGGAGAGGAATAAGCGACCAGATCCTTGAAAGCGAGCTCTATAACGAAGTGACTAACACATGAGCACTATATGGTTTTAAACTAATACATCTGTTGTTTTTTAACAACAACTAAAATACATGTTTTCACATCAATGACATTGTGTGGTCCATGACTTCATCAAAACAACATTTAGGAAGCAAGCCCCCCCCCCTCCCCCCCCTGAAAAAACCCACAACCAACCCACAACTACCAATATAACAAGTAAGACGCGCAAACGCGGGAAGCGAACGCAGCTCGTAAATTGCAATAACAACAATTGGAATAAATTACTTACTTTTTTTTTCTTTTTAGTTAGTAATTTTTTTAAGTTTTCTACTGTGCGTGTGTGTGTGTGTGTGTGTGTGTGTGTGTGTGTGTGCTACAGCTGCGCCCTCTGGTGGCGGGCGGGTGGTGTCACAGCGGGACAGACACACAGACACACACACAGACAGACAGACAGACAGACAGACACGATCTGCAGGGTCTCATAGTTAGTGCTCAGTGCGTTCGCAATGATAACAACAAGCGATATTACAGAGAAACAAGCCCAACGTCGCTTATAATGAGCGGGACATGGCAACACGGAGACAGAGTGGACAGAGAGCGATGAGGGCGAGAGAGAGGGCGAGAGAGAGAGCGAGAGGGGCGAGGAGAGGGCCAGTGACTGGTAGCTGTGTGGCCTCTGTGTGCTCAGAGGGTCATTGTTAGAGCCTTGAGGGACAATGCCCCCCCCCCCCCCCGAATGCCCACCATACCAGCTGGCTACTGATTACCAGCCCTGTTGCCCCATTACAATCCCTGCACACGCACGCACGCACACACACACGCACACACACGTCACACACACACACGCACACACACACACACACACGTCACACACACACACACACACACACGTCACACACACACACGTCACACACACACACACACACACACACACACACACACACACACACACACACACACACACACACACACACACACTGCCCTTTGCATGCCCACACATGGTCAATCATATGCTTGGACTTAAAGGACTATAAACACACACACGCCACAATGAATCTTTTCCTCATAATATAAACCTTAATATACAACATTTGTGTTCAGGAAAAATCCTCCTCACACACAGTGATGTCTACTTACTATTCACATTCTATACTATACACCTCTGGTGATATTATAGTGCACGCGCACACACACACACACGCACCACACACACGCACACACACACACACACGGTGTGATTGTTAGTGCAGGGCCGTGCACGGGCCATACTGTGTGGTGCGGGGGGGTGGTTTGGGGCGGGGCAGCGGGGGGGGGGGGGGGTGGGGGCGTCTCAGATGAACATTCAGTGCAGTGTCTCTGTGTCTCTGTGTCTTTATGGGGAGAGAGAGAGAGAGAGACAGAGAGACAGAGAGAGAGAGAGAGAGAGAGAGAGAGAGACAGAGAGAGAGAGAGAGAGAGAGAGAGAGAGAGAGAGAGAGAGAGAGAGAGAGAGAGAGA
>NC_139719.1:45074024-45091524 GCF_964188405.1 Protomyctophum parallelum
TATAATGGTGTTTAAAAAGATATTCTAAAGTCTAAAGTTTGCTACAGACGAGACCAAGTCTTTACCACAGACACATTCTGTCTGTCATGAATACAGACAGACATGGATAAACTCTCTATAATATAATGTATACAGACATATTGATAAGGTCTTATTCCATCCACTATAAAACTATAATATAATGTATACAGACATATTGATAAGGTCTATAATATAATGTATACAGACATATTGATAAGGTCTATAATATAATGTATACAGACATATTGATAAAGTCTCATTCCATCTACTATAAAACTATAATATAATGTATACAGACATATTGATAAAGTCTCATTCCATCTACTATAAAACTATAATATAATGTATACAGACATATTGATAAGGTCTATAATATAATGTATACAGACATATTGATAAACTCTTATTCCATCCACTATAAAACTATAATATAATGTATACAGACATATTGATAAACTCTTATTCCATCCACTATAAAACTATAATATAATGTATACAGACATATTGATAAGGTCTTATTCTATCTACTATAAAACTATAATATAATGTATACAGACATATTGATAAACTCTTATTCCTTGTACTATAACGGGCAGAACGGTTTCTATGGCCAGAGACATGATATAATGATTGATCATAGTGTGATATTACAAAGTTATTTATGGGTCAGTTCTATTAATTAAAAGCAGATATAATCAGATGTGGCCCTCTCTCTCTCTCTCTCTCTCTCTCTCTCTCTCTCTCTCTCTCTATCTGTCCTAAATGTTGTACGCCCAACGTCGCCCTATAGGCTTTAAAAAACTACTACTCCTGAAATGATAATACTGTGAAGGATGCCATCGCCTTGGGGGCCACGCACGCACACACACACGCACACACACACACACACAGACACACACACACACATACACGCACTGTCGCACACGCACTGTCGCACATGCACTGTCGCACACGCGCACACACACACACACACACACACACACACAGATAGGGGCAGTTGGTGCCGGATGGGAACAAATAGGCGGTTGTTTGGCCATTCCCAGTGACCTAATGCGAAGGCTTATGCATGCAGAGTGTGTTGCAGGCAGGCCAGCCCATCCCCAGCCTTATGCATGCAGAGTGTGTTGCAGGCAGGCCAGCCCATCCCCAGCCAGGCACGGACAGCCAGGACACATGTCAACGGGAAGATATTTGATTTGGAACGCTACTTTTTTATATTTCAAGTCAGTCAGCCAGCCAGCCAGTCAGCCAGCCAGTCAGCCAGCCAGTCAGCCAGCCAGTCAGCCAGCCAGTCAGTCAGTCAGTCAGTCAGTCAGTCAGTCAGTCAGTCAGTCAGTCAGCCAGTCAGCCAGTCAGCCAGCCAGCCAGCCAGTCAGTCAGCCAGTCAGTCAGTCAGTCAGCCAGCCAGCCAGCCAGTCAGTCAGTCAGTCAGCCAGCCAGCCAGCCAGTCAGTCAGTCAGCCAGTCAGTCAGTCAGTCAGTCAGCCAGCCAGTCAGTCAGTCAGCCAGCCAGTCAGTCAGCCAGCCAGTCAGTCAGTCAGTCAGCCAGTCAGTCAGTCAGTCAGTCAGTCAGTCAGTCAGTCAGCCAGCCAGCCAGTCAGCCAGTCAGCCAGTCAGTCAGCCAGCCAGTCAGTCAGTCAGCCAGCCAGTCAGTCAGTCAGCCAGTCAGTCAGTCAGTCAGCCAGCCAGTCAGTCAGTCGGCCCAACCCTTCTGCTGCTGTTATCAGAGAAAACATCAATATGTTGTGATTGTACGTTATTTTTACATTTCAAGGAACCCCCCCCCCCTCCCCCAGGTCGATCAAATGGACCTGTAAGGGTCCATTTGGTTCCATTTGTACACTCTCAGAGTTACAGACCTGTAAGGGTCCATTTGGTTCCATTTGTACACGCTCAGAGTTACAGACCTGTAAGGGTCCATTTGGTTCCATTTGTACACTCTCAGAGTTACAGACCTGTAAGGGTCCATTTGGTTCCATTTGTACACGCTCAGAGTTACAGACCTGTAAGGGTCCATTTGGTTCCATTTGTACACTCTCAGAGTTACAGACCTGTAAGGGTCCATTTGGTTCCATTTGTACACTCTCAGAGTTACAGACCTGTAAGGGTCCATTTGGTTCCATTTGTACACGCTCAGAGTTACAGACCTGTAAGGGTCCATTTGGTTCCATTTGTACGCTCTCAGAGTTACAGACCTGTAAGGGTCCATTTGGTTCCATTTGTACACTCTCAGAGTTACAGACCTGTAAGGGTCCATTTGGTTCCACTCTTAGAGTGACAGACCCCATATGGAGTGTGCATTTATTTTGAAAAAACGTCACATTTTTTTATTCAAAAACTAAATGATGTTACTTGCATAGAGCGTAGCAGTCCCGCCCCCTTTCATGACGACACCATGCAGGCAATGCATTTTCCTCATAGACATTTCAAAAAGTATTTATTTAAAGACAAAGTACAAAGCCAACTCGAGTATTTTGGACCAAACAAATAATTACAAAGAAGAAAAAAAGTGTTGTAAGTTAACCTGCCGTTTTCTTCTTCTTCTTTCTAATAATTTGTTTGGCCCGAAAAGCTCTGTTTGTTGTCATGATTTCTCACAGCTCGAGGCTTACAAGGTCTTTAAAGGTATATTCAGTGATTTCACTTAATTCAAATATCACTTATTTTTTTGTTTAGTTGTGATAATCCTCCCTACTATAGAGTGTGCTGGCCATATAAGGAGTTCCTCCCTGTCCCCAGTTAACCCCTGGGGGTCAAAAAACCTATCCTGATTGGACGAAAGGCTTGGTCCCACAGCCAAAAACGAAACCTAAGGTTTTTTGAGTGAAATCACTGAATATACCTTTAAATAAATACCCTTTGAAATGTCTATGAGGAAAATGAACGGGGAATCATTTCCTGGGCCCTGGTGGTAGGGGGCGGGACTGCGGCGCTCTATTGTCTGATTCCGTAGCGGGTCTCATGGTCGCAGCCTACGTATTTCCTGTAGGCGGAGACGACACACCGTACCTCTTCTACTACAGTGAACGGAAAAGTGACTGATGTTAGTCTGCTCATACTTTTTTTTTTTTTTTCACTTAATTCTTATTGAAGGAAGAACAGACAAGAAAAACAACAAAAAAGACTATACGCAAAGAAAAGACAAAGACAAACAGTAAAAGAAGGCTGCATTTTACCAAAAACATTCAATGAAATCCTATTGCAATATCGCTATAGGCTGAGAGAAGAGATTCCACTTTTCCCACTTTTTTATAGAATGTATCCTCTTGTAGTCTAAGTATGAATGTTAGTTTTTCCATAGCATACAGTTCCTCAATAATGTCCATCCATTGATCTTTCGTTGGTGGGTCCCGTTGGCACCAGCGTCGTGTGATTGCTTTTTTACTTGATTGTCTGCTCACACTTTAATGCTTAGTTTGAAGCAGACTAACATCAGTCACTTTTCCATTCACTGTAGTAGAAGCAGACTAACGTCAGTCACTTTTCCATTCACTGTAGTAGAAGCTTGGTGCGGGGAAGCAGACTAACATCAGTCACTTTTCCATTCACTGTAGTAGAAGCAGACTAACGTCAGTCACTTTTCCATTCACTGTAGTAGGAGCAGACTAACGTCAGTCACTTTTCCATTCACTGTAGTAGAAGCAGACTAACGTCAGTCACTTTTCCATTCACTGTAGTAGAAACAGACTAACATCAGTCACTTTTCCATTCACTGTAGTAGAAGCAGACTAACGTCAGTCACTTTTCCATTCACTGTAGTAGAAGCAGACTAACATCAGTCACTTTTCCTTTCACTGTAGTAGAAGCAGACTAACGTCAGTCACTTTTCCGTTCACTGTAGTAGAAGCAGACTAACATCAGTCACTTTTCCATTCACTGTAGTAGAAACAGACTAACATCAGTCACTTTTCCATTCACTGTAGTAGAAGCAGACTAACGTCAGTCACTTTTCCATTCACTGTAGTAGAAGCAGACTAACATCAGTCACTTTTCCTTTCACTGTAGTAGAAGCAGACTAACGTCAGTCACTTTTCCATTCACTGTAGTAGAAGCAGACTAACATCAGTCACTTTTCCATTCACTGTAGTAGAAGCAGACTAACATCAGTCACTTTTCCTTTCACTGTAGTAGAAGCAGACTAACGTCAGTCACTTTTCCATTCACTGTAGTAGAAGCAGACTAACGTCAGTCACTTTTCCATTCACTGTAGTAGAAGCAGACTAACATCAGTCACTTTTCCATTCACTGTAGTAGAAGCAGACTAACATCAGTCACTTTTCCTTTCACTGTAGTAGAAGCAGACTAACATCAGTCACTTTTCCGTTCACTGTAGTAGAAGCAGACTAACATCAGTCACTTCTCCATTCACTGTAGTAGAAGCAGACTAACGTCAGTCACTTTTCCATTCACTGTAGTAGAAGCAGACTAACATCAGTCACTTTTCCATTCACTGTAGTAGAAGCAGACTAACGTCAGTCACTTTTCCATTCACTGTAGTAGAAGCAGACTAACGTCAGTCACTTTTCCTTTCACTGTAGTAGAAGCAGACTAACGTCAGTCACTTTTCCATTCACTGTAGTAGAAGCAGACTAACATCAGTCACTTTTCCATTCACTGTAGTAGAAGCAGACTAACATCAGTCACTTTTCCATTCACTGTAGTAGAAGCAGACTAACATCAGTCACTTTTCCTTTCACTGTAGTAGAAGCAGACTAACATCAGTCACTTTTCCTTTCACTGTAGTAGAAGCAGACTAACATCAGTCACTTTTCCATTCACTGTAGTAGAAGCAGACTAACATCAGTCACTTTTCCATTCACTGTAGTAGAAGCAGACTAACATCAGTCACTTTTCCATTCACTGTAGTAGAAACAGACTAACATCAGTCACTTTTCCATTCACTGTAGTAGAAGCAGACTAACATCAGTCACTTTTCCATTCACTGTAGTAGAAGCAGACTAACATCAGTCACTTTTCCTTTCACTGTAGTAGAAGCAGACTAACGTCAGTCACTTTTCCATTCACTGTAGTAGAAGCAGACTAACATCAGTCACTTTTCCTTTCACTGTAGTAGAAGCAGACTAACGTCAGTCACTTTTCCATTCACTGTAGTAGAAGCAGACTAACATCAGTCACTTTTCCATTCACTGTAGTAGAAGCAGACTAACATCAGTCACTTTTCCATTCACTGTAGTAGAAGCAGACTAACATCAGTCACTTTTCCATTCACTGTAGTAGAAGCAGACTAACATCAGTCACTTTTCCATTCACTGTAGTAGAAGCAGACTAACATCAGTCACTTTTCCATTCACTGTAGTAGAAGCAGACTAACATCAGTCACTTTTCCATTCACTGTAGTAGAAGCAGACTAACATCAGTCACTTTTCCATTCACTGTAGTAGAAGCTTGGTGCGGGGAAACAGACTAACATCAGTCACTTTTCCATTCACTGTAGTAGAAGCAGACTAACATCAGTCACTTTTCCATTCACTGTAGTAGAAGCAGCTGGAGATAAAGGCGCTATATAAATGCACCATTTACCATTTACCATTTTATATATATATATATTTTTTTTGGTGGGTAATATATATCACTAGATCAGGTTGAGCTGCAGGTCACTTTGAAAGTATAGCTCTCACAGGTCCAAAGAGTGTGTGTATGATGTATATTATATTGTATACCATTCATTGTCATCAAATATGTTTGTTGAAGACGGTTCTTCTCTATAAAAGTAGGAAAAAAGACGGTTGAGTCACTTCCCAATCGAATGGATCCGTCCCGTCCGTTTCTCTGAAACGCCCGTCGGTCGCCCGCTGCTGCTGCTGAATGCAGGGTTGTTCCGGGACATTGTGCCCCCCCCCCCCCATCCCCCCCACCCCCTGCAGTTCGACAAACAGAGCAAACCCCCCCCCCCACCACCACTACTCCTCCTGGAGTCAGAGAGCGTTGCCAGATTCCGTTGCGCGAGAAACAAGCTACCGCAGATGATCTGTGAAAACGTGAAAAGCACCAGAAGAAGCAACCGGTGTTTAATTACAACTAAACGCAACTTTACAGAAGAAAACAAGACCAAAGTCGCTTATAATAAGCGGTCACATGGCAACAACACTGCTCCTGGTTCACTTCATGTGTGGAACTGACTCTCACAGCTTGTATACGTACTACACTACGTTAGAACAGCTCATGTCTAACCCATTCTGACCTGAGATCAGATTGTATACGTACTACACTACGTTAGAACAGCTCATGTCTAAGCCATTCTGACCTGAGATCAGATTGTATACGTACTACACTACGTTAGAACAGCTCATGTCTAAGCAATGAAGGCCATGTTTTGTTTCCTAGTAGTGATTGTTGTGGCTCTGTACTGTCATGTCTCTGATGGGGGGGGGGGGGGGGGTTCTCTGTACTGTCATGTCCCAGGTTCTCAGAGCCTGGGGCCCGGGGGGGTCCCTGAGGGGGTTCTCTGTACCGTCATGTCCCAGGTTCTCAGAGCCTGAGGGGGGGTCTCTGAGGGGGTTCTCTGTACTGTCATGTCCCTGGTTCTCAGAGCCTGGGGGGGGGGGGGTCTCTGAGGGGGTTCTCTGTACTGTCATGTCCCTGGTCCTCAGAGCCTGGGGGGGGGGTCTCTGAGGGGGTTCTCTGTACTGTCATGTCCCTGGTCCTCAGAGCCTGAGGGGGGGGGTCTCTGAGGGGGTTCTCTGTACTGTCATGTCCCTGGTCCTCAGAGCCTGAGGGGGGGGGTCTCTGAGGGGGTTCTCTGTACTGTCATGTCCCTGGTTCTCAGAGCCTGGGGGGGGGGTCCCTGAGGGGGTTCTCTGTACTGTCATGTCCCTGGTTCTCAGAGCCTGGGGGGGGGGGGTCTCTGAGGGGGTTCTCTGTACTGTCATGTCCCTGGTTCTCAGAGGGGGGGGGGGTCTCTGAGGGGGTTCTCTGTACTGTCATGTCCCTGAGGGGGGGGTCTCTGAGGGGGTTCTCTGTACTGTCATGTCCCTGGTTCTCAGAGCCTGGGGGGGGGGGGGTCTCTGAGGGGGTTCTCTGTACTGTCATGTCCCTGGTCCTCAGAGGGGGGGGGGGTCCCTGAGGGGGTTCTCTGTACTGTCATGTCCCTGGTCCTCAGAGCCTGAGGGGGGGGGTCTCTGAGGGGGTTCTCTGTACTGTCATGTCCCTGGTCCTCAGAGCCTGAGGGGGGGGGTCTCTGAGGGGGTTCTCTGTACTGTCATGTCCCTGGTTCTCAGAGCCTGAGGGGGGGGGTCTCTGAGGGGGTTCTCTGTACTGTCATGTCCCTGGTTCTCAGAGCCTGGGGGGGGGGGTCTCTGAGGGGGTTCTCTGTACTGTCATGTCCCTGGTTCTCAGAGCCTGAGGGGGGGGTCTCTGAGGGGGTTCTCTGTACTGTCATGTCCCTGGTCCTCAGAGGGGGGGGGGTCCCTGAGGGGGTTCTCTGTACTGTCATGTCCCTGGTCCTCAGAGGGGGGGGGGGTCCCTGAGGGGGTTCTCTGTACTGTCATGTCCCTGGTTCTCAGAGCCTGAGGGGGGGGTCCCTGAGGGGGTTCTCTGTACTGTCATGTCCCTGGTCCTCAGAGGGGGGGGGGTCCCTGAGGGGGTTCTCTGTACTGTCATGTCCCTGGTTCTCAGAGCCTGAGGGGGGGGGTCCCTGAGGGGGTTCTCTATGTACTGTCATGTCCCTGAGGGGGGGGGGGGTCTCTGAGGGGGTTCTCTGTACTGTCATGTCCCTGGTCCTCAGAGGGAGGGGGGGTCCCTGAGGGGGTTCCAGGGAGCGTTCCTCCCCGACAAAACGAGTAACGGTTTAAAACCTATTTAGTTTTTCGGCTCTTTAGCTCTTTGCAAGTTTGCAACGTGTTGATTGTGAGCTTAATGTAGATGTGCTGTTTTTGGGGAAATTCTTAACGGATCTTTTAATTAAATCAAAGTTTATTAACGGGGTATATATATATATATATATATATATATATATATATATATATATATATATATATACATAGCATACAACGACCAAGGTCGAACCAAAGTGCTGAACAATTAAGAACAAATAATTAAAAAGGAATACAATTAAAAAATACCAAACAAATGAAAGCAAAAGAAAACAAACAAAGTGCTCTTATGCTGTGTGATGTGTCGGGCTGCTCTGAATGAAGAGATGACACTAATACCGTCACATGTCACATTTTATTAACTATGTTTATATTAAAACTGTTTTAGAATATAACACGGATTGCTCCATAATACAGCTCCTTCCTCTTTCCACTGCTCCGGAGCATCACGTATAAGAATTAAGCAATATCGGCAAGTTATAGCTGACGCGCAGAAATAAAAAAGTGTTTATGTTTGTGACATATACTCTGCTGCGTCGCCATGGGAACCAGAACATGGACGGGAAGTTGGGGAACCTGTCGCCGACGACTGTTTTTCTTAAACAATTTGGACATTACGTCATAAAAAAATCGAAGAACGACTGACATTTTTTTTAATCTGATCTCAGGTCAGAATGGGGAAAAAAAAAAGAAAAGTATGGTTTCGGACCATGGTTTAGGTATGCGGTCTAGCTTAACTTGGACTCAGGGGGGTGGACGCCTCTGCCTTGCATAGTCCCCAGTGAATAGGCAGTTTGCCCTTCACTGGTAACCCTATTTTGGACTTATTTTTTAATATATAAAGGTATTGCAGGCAGGGATTTTTACAAAAAAGCCCCCCTTTTAAAATACATACATACATACATTTTAGAAGTTGAAGCAGTTTTTAAGGACCCACTTTTAGGCCAGTGCACCAGAGCATGCTTTTGCCTTTTTTTAAACCCTACTCATTTTAACTACATACATACATACATACATACATACACAAAATGTTCGTCGACTACCTTTTTCCACTGAAGAAAACTAAATGAAAACTAAGCTATGATGACTAAAACTAAGACTAAATATACTGACAATTTCGTCAACAAATAAAAACTAGACCAAAATGTTAGGAAGGGACTAGTGGACAACAGATCCAGTATAAGTCATTTTACACTTGGTTGCATGGTGAAAATAGCAGATCTACAAGCTCACAACGCGTCGCGCTGCGACGCGTTGTGAGCTTGTAGATCTGCTTTTTTCAGCAAGTGTAAAATAAGTCATTATGACGGCAACAAGGCCCGCCAAAATACATTTTAGTCGACTAAATCACCTGTAGATTTAGTCGACTAAAATCTTATGACATTTAGTCGACTAAAACTAGACTAACACTAATACATTCCAGGTGACTAAAATGTGACTAAGACTAAGTGAAAACTATTCAAGAGACAACAACTAAAACTAAAATTTGCTGCCAAAAACAACACTGCCTGGAACAAAGTCTTGTCCTGAGATGTCTGCTCCACAGACAGAGACCCCCTCATACAGATAGATGTCTGCTCCACAGACAGAGACCCCCCTCATACAGATAGATGTCTGCTCCACAGACAGAGACCCCCTCATACAGATAGATGTCTGCTCCACAGACAGAGACCCCCTCATACAGATAGATGTCTGCTCCACAGACAGAGACCCCCTCATACATAGATAGATGTCTGCTCCACAGACAGAGACCCCCCTCATACATAGATAGATGTCTGCTCCACAGACAGAGACCCCCTCATACATAGATAGATGTCTGCTCCACAGACAGAGACCCCCTCATACAGATAGATGTCTGCTCCACAGACAGAGACTCCCTCATACATAGATAGATGTCTGCTCCACAGACAGAGACCCCCTCATACATAGATAGATGTCTGCTCCACAGACAGAGACCCCCTCATACAGATAGATGTCTGCTCCACAGACAGAGACCCCCTCATACAGATAGATGTCTGCTCCACAGACAGAGACCCCCTCATACACAGATAGATGTCTGCTCCACAGACAGAGACCCCCTCATACACAGATAGATGTCTGCTCCACAGAGAGAGACCCCCTCATACACAGATAGATGTCTGCTCCACAGACAGAGACCCCCTCATACATAGATAGATGTCTGCTCCACAGACAGAGACCCCCTCATACATAGATAGATGTCTGCTCCACAGACAGAGACCCCCTCATACAGATAGATGTCTGCTCCACAGACAGAGACCCCCTCATACACAGATAGATGTCTGCTCCACAGACAGAGACCCCCTCATACATAGATAGATGTCTGCTCCACAGACAGAGACCCCCTCATACACAGATAGATGTCTGCTCCACAGACAGAGACCCCCTCATACATAGATAGATGTCTGCTCCACAGACAGAGACCCCCTCATACATAGATAGATGTCTGCTCCACAGACAGAGACCCCCTCATACACAGATAGATGTCTGCTCCACAGACAGAGACCCCCTCATACATAGATAGATGTCTGCTCCACAGACAGAGACCCCCTCATACATAGATAGATGTCTGCTCCACAGACAGAGACCCCCTCATACATAGATAGATGTCTGCTCCACAGACAGAGACCCCCCTCATACATAGATAGATGTCTGCTCCACAGACAGAGACCCCCCCTCATACATAGATAGATGTCTGCTCCACAGACAGAGACCCCCTCATACATAGATAGATGTCTGCTCCACAGACAGAGACCCCCTCATACATAGATAGATGTCTGCTCCACAGACAGAGACCCCCTCATACAGATAGATGTCTGCTCCACAGACAGAGACCCCCTCATACAGATAGATGTCTGATCCACAGACAGAGACCCCCTCATACACAGATAGATGTCTGCTCCACAGACAGAGACCCCCCCTCATACATAGATAGATGTCTGCTCCACAGACAGAGACCCCCTCATACACAGATAGATGTCTGCTCCACAGACAGAGACCCCCTCATACATAGATAGATGTCTGCTCCACAGACAGAGACCCCCTCATACATAGATAGATGTCTGCTCCACAGACAGAGACCCCCTCATACAGATAGATGTCTGCTCCACAGACAGAGACCCCCTCATACAGATAGATGTCTGATCCACAGACAGAGACCCCCTCATACACAGATAGATGTCTGCTCCACAGACAGAGACCCCCTCATACATAGATAGATGTCTGCTCCACAGACAGAGACCCCCTCATACATAGATAGATGTCTGCTCCACAGACAGAGACCCCCTCATACAGATAGATGTCTGCTCCACAGACAGAGACCCCCTCATACACAGATAGATGTCTGCTCCACAGACAGAGACCCCCTCATACAGATAGATGTCTGCTCCACAGACAGAGACCCCCTCATACATAGATAGATGTCTGCTCCACAGACAGAGACCCCCTCATACATAGATAGATGTCTGCTCCACAGACAGAGACCCCCTCATACATAGATAGATGTCTGCTCCACAGACAGAGACCCCCTCATACATAGATAGATGTCTGCTCCACAGACAGAGACCCCCTCATACATAGATAGATGTCTGCTCCACAGACAGAGACCCCCTCATACAGATAGATGTCTGATCCACAGACAGAGACCCCCCCCTCATACAGATAGATGTCTGCTCCACAGACAGAGACCCCCTCATACAGATAGATGTCTGCTCCACAGACAGAGACCCCCTCATACATAGATAGATGTCTGCTCCACAGACAGAGACCCCCTCATACATAGATAGATGTCTGCTCCACAGACAGAGACCCCCTCATACATAGATAGATGTCTGCTCCACAGACAGAGACCCCCTCATACAGATAGATGTCTGCTCCACAGACAGAGACCCCCTCATACATAGATAGATGTCTGCTCCACAGACAGAGACCCCCTCATACATAGATAGATGTCTGCTCCACAGACAGAGACCCCCTCATACATAGATAGATGTCTGCTCCACAGACAGAGACCCCCTCATACATAGATAGATGTCTGCTCCACAGACAGAGACCCCCTCATACATAGATAGATGTCTGCTCCACAGACAGAGACCCCCTCATACATAGATAGATGTCTGCTCCACAGACAGAGACCCCCTCATACAGATAGATGTCTGCTCCACAGACAGAGACCCCCTCATACATAGATAGATGTCTGCTCCACAGACAGAGACCCCCTCATACATAGATAGATGTCTGCTCCACAGACAGAGACCCCCTCATACAGATAGATGTCTGCTCCACAGACAGAGACCCCCTCATACAGATAGATGTCTGCTCCACAGACAGAGACCCCCTCATACATATAGATGTCTGCTCCACAGACAGAGACCCCCTCATACAGATAGATGTCTGCTCCACAGACAGAGACCCCCTCATACATAGATAGATGTCTGCTCCACAGACAGAGACCCCCTCATACATAGATAGATGTCTGCTCCACAGACAGAGACCCCCTCATACATAGATAGATGTCTGCTCCACAGACAGAGACCCCCTCATACATAGATAGATGTCTGCTCCACAGACAGAGACCCCCTCATACAGATAGATGTCTGCTCCACAGACAGAGACCCCCTCATACAGATAGATGTCTGCTCCACAGACAGAGACCCCCTCATACATAGATAGATGTCTGCTCCACAGACAGAGACCCCCTCATACATAGATAGATGTCTGCTCCACAGACAGAGACCCCCCCTCATACATAGATAGATGTCTGCTCCACAGACAGAGACCCCCTCATACATAGATAGATGTCTGCTCCACAGACAGAGACCCCCTCATACATAGATAGATGTCTGCTCCACAGACAGAGACCCCCCCTCATACATAGATAGATGTCTGCTCCACAGACAGAGACCCCCTCATACATAGATAGATGTCTGATCCACAGACAGAGACCCCCTCATACATAGATAGATGTCTGCTCCACAGACAGAGACCCCCTCATACATAGATAGATGTCTGCTCCACAGACAGAGACCCCCTCATACATAGATAGATGTCTGCTCCACAGACAGAGACCCCCTCATACATAGATAGATGTCTGCTCCACAGACAGAGACCCCCTCATACACAGATAGATGTCTGCTCTACAGACAGAGACCCCCTCATACATAGATAGATGTCTGCTCTACAGACAGAGACCCCCTCATACATAGATAGATGTCTGCTCCACAGACAGAGACCCCCCCTCATACATAGATAGATGTCTGCTCCACAGACAGAGACCCCCCCTCATACATAGATAGATGTCTGCTCCACAGACAGAGACCCCCTCATACATAGACTGTAGATAGATGTCTGCTCCACAGACAGAGACCCCCTCATACACAGATAGATGTCTGCTCCACAGACAGAGACCCCCTCATACATAGATAGATGTCTGCTCCACAGACAGAGACCCCCTCATACATAGATAGATGTCTGCTCTACAGACAGAGACCCCCTCATACATAGATAGATGTCTGCTCCACAGACAGAGACCCCCTCATACATAGATAGATGTCTGCTCCACAGACAGAGACCCCCTCATACATAGATAGATGTCTGCTCCACAGACAGAGACCCCCCCTCATACATAGATAGATGTCTGCTCCACAGACAGAGACCCCCTCATACATAGATAGATGTCTGCTCCACAGACAGAGACCCCCCCTCATACATAGATAGATGTCTGCTCCACAGACAGAGACCCCCTCATACATAGACTGTAGATAGATGTCTGCTCCACAGACAGAGACCCCCTCATACAGATAGATGTCTGCTCCACAGACAGAGACCCCCTCATACATAGATAGATGTCTGCTCCACAGACAGAGACCCCCTCATACATAGATAGATGTCTGCTCCACAGACAGAGACCCCCTCATACAGATAGATGTCTGCTCCACAGACAGAGACCCCCTCATACACAGATAGATGTCTGCTCCACAGACAGAGACCCCCTCATACATAGATAGATGTCTGCTCCACAGACAGAGACCCCCTCATACATAGATAGATGTCTGCTCCACAGACAGAGACCCCCTCATACAGATAGATGTCTGCTCCACAGACAGAGACCCCCTCATACATAGATAGATGTCTGCTCCACAGACAGAGACCCCCTCATACAGATAGATGTCTGCTCTACAGACAGAGACCCCCTCATACAGATAGAGGTCTGCTCCACAGACAGAGACCCCCTCATACATAGATAGATGTCTGCTCTACAGACAGAGACCCCCTCATACAGATAGATGTCTGCTCTACAGACAGAGACCCCCTCATACAGATAGAGGTCTGCTCCACAGACAGAGACCCCCTCATACATAGATAGATGTCTGCTCCACAGACAGAGACCCCCTCATACATAGATAGATGTCTGCTCCACAGACAGAGACCCCCTCATACAGATAGATGTCTGCTCCACAGACAGAGACCCCCTCATACATAGATAGATGTCTGCTCTACAGACAGAGACCCCCTCATACATAGATAGATGTCTGCTCCACAGACAGAGACCCCCTCATACAGATAGATGTCTGCTCCACAGACAGAGACCCCCTCATACAGATAGATGTCTGCTCCACAGACAGAGACCCCCTCATACATAGATAGATGTCTGCTCCACAGACAGAGACCCCCCCTCATACATAGATAGATGTCTGCTCCACAGACAGAGACCCCCCCTCATACATAGATAGATGTCTGCTCCACAGACAGAGACCCCCTCAT
The DNA here is from genome assembly GCF_964188405.1 of Protomyctophum parallelum. Classification (NCBI taxonomy): domain Eukaryota; kingdom Metazoa; phylum Chordata; class Actinopteri; order Myctophiformes; family Myctophidae; genus Protomyctophum; species Protomyctophum parallelum. The sequence continues at coordinate 45,088,657 of NC_139719.1, forward strand.
ACAGATAGATGTCTGCTCCACAGACAGAGACCCCCTCATACATAGATAGATGTCTGCTCCACAGACAGAGACCCCCCCTCATACATAGATAGATGTCTGCTCCACAGACAGAGACCCCCTCATACATAGATAGATGTCTGCTCCACAGACAGAGACCCCCTCATACAGATAGATGTCTGCTCCACAGACAGAGACCCCCTCATACAGATAGATGTCTGCTCCACAGACAGAGACCCCCTCATACATAGATAGATGTCTGCTCCACAGACAGAGACCCCCCCTCATACATAGATAGATGTCTGCTCCACAGACAGAGACCCCCTCATACATAGATAGATGTCTGCTCCACAGACAGAGACCCCCTCATACATAGATAGATGTCTGCTCCACAGACAGAGACCCCCTCATACAGATAGATGTCTGCTCCACAGACAGAGACCCCCTCATACATAGATAGATGTCTGCTCCACAGACAGAGACCCCCTCATACATAGATAGATGTCTGCTCCACAGACAGAGACCCCCTCATACATAGATAGATGTCTGATCCACAGACAGAGACCCCCTCATACATAGATAGAGATAGAGATAGATAGAGATAGATAGATAGATAGAGATAGAGACCCCCCCCTCATACATAATGAACTCCAGGGAGCTTCTCCTTTCTTCCTGACACCAACATGTTTGAGAATCTCCGCTGTAATAAATAATATAAATATATCACAGTCACACACATCCACATATCTCACTGTTCCTGTTTGTGGTATGTTGGGAAACTGTGTGTGTGTGTGTGTGTGTGTGTGTGTGTGTGTGTGTGTGTGTCTGTGTGTCTATATATAAACACATGATGACAGCTTGGAGTGTGTTGAGATAAGACCTCTGTAACACTGCACTGTTCTTTTATCTAGAATAACCTCTCTCTCTCTCTCTCTCTCTCTCTCTCTCACTTCTCCTTTTCTCCATGTGTGTGTGACCTCCTACCTGGTCTCTTTCTGAGCGGTGTCGAGCGAGGCGTCCAGTGACGTTGTGTGTCTGACTCTTTGTACAGTAATATATATGTCTGTTTGAATACGGACAGCTGCAACACCGCTGGGTGACCTAAAGTGGCGCTGTGGAGCAGCCATGAAGGGCCACAGTACAGCTGTCGAGACGACCACCGACCACTATGTCTATAACAATATATCACAGGACAGAGTACAGCACACACACACACACACACACACACACACACACACACACACACACACACACACACACACACACACACAGAGAGAGCCCACACCAGTTCACACAGGTGTGATTATTTGCGGCCATGTTGTCGTTTTGTGTGCGTTTGTGCGTGCCGCTATGTCACTGTATAATAATAATAATAATCATGGCCTCTGGGACTCTTCCCATGATGAAAGTATGACGTGACATTGTCTGTACGTACGTGTGTACGTGTGTTGTGTGTGTACGTGCGTGTGTTTGTGTTTAATAGTCACCTCTGCGGCGTGGCAGGTCAGAGACAATGACAGCCATGAGCCCCTTTAATAACCACTCTGTGTGTCTGTAATTATTAATAACCGCTCTGTGTCTGTAATTATGAAGCTGCTACTCTAGATGTTTGTGGCGGTGACTTATCACTCACAGCTCCTCTCTGGTTGTTGTGTCTCGCGGGGCAGAGACACATGCCTGTTAGCCCAACGAGGTCACATGACACAGAGACACATGCCTGTTAGCCCGCTGAGGTCAGATGATATTTGTGACTCCAGGCAGTCATTCTGTGTGCGAGTTGAGCGCACGCACGTGTGTGTGTGTGTGTGTGTGTACGTATGCACGTGCTAACGTGCTCGAGGCCCCGTGTGTGTGTGTGCGCGTGCGTGCTGAAGGACTCGAGGCCTGTGTTCGCCCGCACGTGTGTGTGTGTCTGTGTGTGTGTCTGTGTGTGTGTGTGTGTGTGTGTGTGTGCGTGTGTGTGTGTGCTGTGCGCGCGCGTGTGTGCACTGCAGTATCCTCTTATTATGGAGCATGCCATTACAAATGCATCATAGGGTAACATTGGTCATCTGAGGAGTTAGTTGGCCCGGAAACACACACACAGTGTTGAAGGTTATCACTAGAGAGACAGACAGACAGACAGACAGACAGGTTATCGCTAGAGAGACAGACAGGTTATCACTAGAGAGACAGACAGGTTATCACTAGAGAGACAGACAGACAGACAGACAGACAGACAGACAGACAGACAGACACTAGAGAGACAGACAGGTTATCACTAGAGAGACAGACAGACAGACAGGTTATCGCTAGAGAGACAGACAGGTTATCACTAGAGAGACAGACAGGTTATCACTAGAGAGACAGACAGACAGGTTATCGCTAGAGAGACAGACAGGTTATCACTAGAGAGACAGACAGGTTATCACTAGAGAGACAGACAGACAGACAGACAGGTTATCGCTAGAGAGTCCAACAGTTAGGTAGATGTTAGAGAGTTACTAGTCCAACAGTTAGGTAGATGTTGGAGAGTTACTAGTCCAACAGTTAGGTAGATGTTAGAGAGTTACTAGTCCAACAGTTAGGTAGATGTTGTAGAGTTACTAGTCCAACAGTTAGGTAGATGTTAGAGTTACTAGTCCAACAGTTAGGTAGATGTTGTAGAGTTACTAGTCCAACAGTTAGGTAGATGTTGTAGAGTTACTAGTCCAACAGTTAGGTAGATGTTGTAGAGTTACTAGTCCAACAGTTAGGTAGATGTTGTAGAGTTACTAGTCCAACAGTTAGGTAGATGTTGGAGAGTTACTAGTCCAACAGTTAGGTAGATGTTAGAGAGTTACTAGTCCAACAGTTAGGTAGATGTTGTAGAGTTACTAGTCCAACAGTTAG
>NC_139719.1:45096524-45103023 GCF_964188405.1 Protomyctophum parallelum
GAGAATTACTAGTCCAACAGTTAGGTAGATGTTAGAGTTACTAGTCCAACAGTTAGGTAGATGTTAGAGTTACTAGTCCAACAGTTAGGTAGATGTTAGAGTTACTAGTCCAACAGTTAGGTAGATGTTAGAGTTACTAGTCCAACAGTTAGGTAGATGTTGGAGAGTTACTAGTCCAACAGTTAGGTAGATGTTGTAGAGTTACTAGTCCAACAGTTAGGTAGATGTTAGAGTTACTAGTCCAACAGTTAGGTAGATGTTGTAGAGTTACTAGTCCAACAGTTAGGTAGATGTTAGAGAATTACTAGTCCAACAGTTAGGTAGATGTTGTAGAGTTACTAGTCCAACAGTTATGTAGATGTTGTAGAGTTACTAGTCCAACAGTTATGTAGATGTTGTAGAGTTACTAGTCCAACAGTTAGGTATAGATGTTGTAGAGTTACTAGTCCAACAGTTAGGTAGATGTTAGAGAGTTACTAGTCCAACAGTTAGGTAGATGTTGTAGAGTTACTAGTCCAACAGTTAGGTAGATGTTGTAGAGTTACTAGTCCAACAGTTAGGTAGATGTTGTAGAGTTACTAGTACAACAGTTAGGTAGATGTTAGAGAGTTACTAGTCCAACAGTTAGGTAGATGTTGTAGAGTTACTAGTCCAACAGTTAGGTAGATGTTGTAGAGTTACTAGTCCAACAGTTAGGTAGATGTTAGAGAGTTACTAGTCCAACAGTTAGGTAGATGTTGTAGAGTTACTAGTCCAACAGTTAGGTAGATGTTGTAGAGTTACTAGTCCAACAGTTAGGTAGATGTTAGAGAGTTACTAGTCCAACAGTTAGGTAGATGTTAGAGTTACTAGTCCAACAGTTAGGTAGATGTTAGAGAGTTACTAGTCCAACAGTTAGGTAGATGTTAGAGAGTTACTAGTCCAACAGTTAGGTAGATGTTAGAGAGTTACTAGTCCAACAGTTAGGTAGATGTTGTAGAGTTACTAGTCCAACAGGCTATAGATGTTTTCAAAAGGTGCATAATTAAACTAGAAACGGTCTAATATGATCTGGTGGTCTCTGAGACTCTGAGATTCACATCCAGTCAGGTGTGTGTGTGTGTGTGTGTGTGTGTGTGACTGTGTGTGTGTGTGTGTGTGTGTGTGTGTGTGTGTGTGTGTGTGTGTGTGTGTGTGTGTGTGTGTGTGTGTGTGTGTGTGTGTGTGTGTGTGTGTGTGTGTGTGTGTGTGTGTGTGTGTGTGTGTGAGAGTGTATGTGCGTGCGCATGCACCGTCTGGGGTTAAGGACTGAGAGAAGGACAGTTATTAACACACACACACACACACACACACACACACACACACACACACACACACGTTACTTTAGAGCAGGTGACTCACACTAGCCCCACTGTGGGAACATATTAGAGACAGCTTTTACTTTTAATTTCGTAAAAGTGGCACAATATATAGAAATACTAGTAGTAAATACTCTGTTACTTGTAGTAAATACCCGTATTCAATTACTTGAGTAAAAGTATTGTCCTGAAAATATGTCAGAGTTTTATATTTTTTATTTATTTTAACAACCGATCTTCAAGCTCACGATGTGTCGCGACGCCGCATGTTGTGGGCTTCTTGTATATTGGATATTTTCCGAATAGCGAAAAGTATAACTATAGTATATAGTATAACTATATATATATATATATATATATATATATAGGGCATAAGTTGTTAATGTATTGTGTATTCATAATGCAAAGAATGTATCCTGTAACTAAGGCTGTCAAATGATAATTGTCGTAGTTTAATGTTTGATCATCTGAGAAGTAGTGGAGTGGAAGTTTAGCCACAATGTGGAGGTACAGTTACTGGAGCAATTCCATCTTGATCATACTTTAACTACAGTACTAATGAATGAATTAATGAATGAATGAATGAATGAATGAATGAATGGATGAATGAATGATTATATTTAAGTGTCATGTCACCTCATGGCCCATCCATCCCTCATAGGCTTATATATGACACCTTTTCATACAGTTACAATTATTTAGATTGATATATACACTTCTTTCTACACTGGTTATACCGGCATCTCTGATCGCATAAATACAAACGCAACTTACGCAAGCAAAACAAAACATAAGCAAACAAAACATAACACACATATCTCTCACTGTTACTGGCTGTTAAATGCCTCAGGTCTCAGACAGGCTGTTTCTAGATAGTTTGCCAATTGTTTTCAAATAACCAGTTGATACGTTGTGCATCATTCATATTCATCATATCAGCATAGTAAGTTGCCTTGCCGAGCCATGAGGCCCATAGGGGCAGGAGCCTATCTCCTGTTTGATGTACAAGTACACCCCCTGGACATGACGCTAGTATGTCACAGGGACTTACCCCCCAATCCAACCCTTGATGCTGAGTGTCAAGCAGGGAGGCACTGGGTCCCATTTTTACAGTCTTTGGTATGACCCGGCCGGGGATCGAACCCCCGACCTCCCAGTCTCAGGGCGGACACTCTAACCACAAGGCCACTGAGCTGGTCATATCAGCATACCGTAGTTTATATATGTTAATAAACAGATCTTCTCTGACCCTCCAATGAAAAAGACAATACAACACAACGTGATAGTCATTCTCTATTTAATTCAGATCACACATTTGGCAGATTCCATCTCCTTCATCCAATCAGATTCCATCTCCTTCTTCCAACCCAATAATAGATTCAGATGACAGAAGACAGATTGAGATACTGTCTGCCTGTCTGTCTGCCTGTCTGCCTGTCTGTCTGTCTGTCTGTCTGTCTGTCTGTCTGTCTGTCTGTCTGTCTGTCTGTCTGTCTGTCTGTCTGTCTGTCTGTCTGTCTGTCTGTCTGTCTGTCTGTCTGTCTGTCTGTCTGTCTGTCTGTCTGTCTGTCTGTCTGTCTGTCTGTCTGTCTGTCTGTCTGTCTGTCTGTCTGTCTGTCACAAGGCTCCAGTTTCACTAGTTGTAATCATGTCGAGTCATCCTGGCCGCTGATTGGTCCAGTTGTATAATCATGTCGAGTCATCCTGGCTGCCGATTGGTCCAATATGTTGAAGGTTGCTCTCTCGTCTAAAAAGACAAACGTTGTGTTAAAAGTGTTCATTTATCTCTGAGAGTGTTAGATCTCCAAACCCCCCCGTGTTAGATCTCCAAACCCCCCGGTGTTAGATCTCCAAACCAAATGAGTCCGGCAGTCAAGGTAGACGGGGGGGGGGGAAATTTGGTATATAGTCTTTTTATTGGCTTAAAATATTGTCTATATACACATGACATACATTCATGAATCCACTTGCTGTCGGTATTGGGCAATGCTTTTCATAGGGGTTTCTTGTGACCCTACCATTAGGTATGGTCTGCCTATGGCAGGCAAAAATGTCAAAAAAACCTTTCCTTTTGCTTTAAGTAGTCTGAATCCATACAAAATACACTCCTTGGGCTAAAAACAGCCATAGCCACTTGCCCAAAACGTGCTGACCTCGTCACATCATGTCATGACGTCAATGTCCGTTTTTAGCCCAAGGAGTGTTTTTTTTTTGTGCTAAACTAATGCTTGGAATGGATTCAGCATCATGATAAACCCCCCCCTCCCCGCCCCCCCCCCCTCGGCGGTACTGAGTATTTTAAAGTGTTCCAAGTTAAGTCACCTCAATTCAACTAACGCCCCCCTCTCCCCTCCTCTCGCTCCCTCTCTCTCTCTCTCTCTCTCTCCCCCCTCCTCTCTCTCTCTCTCTCTCTCTCTCTCTCTCTCTCTCTCTCTCTCTCTCTCTATCTCTCTCTCTCTCCCCCAGAGATCGGGCGAGTGAGGAAGGACATGTACAACGATACGATGAACGGGGGCGTGCCCAATGGGCGGGACTGTGAGGAGATGCCGGAGCCCATTGGCCCCGTGGCTCAGCTACAGGAGAAGCTCTACGTGCCCGTCAAGGAATACCCCGACGTGAGTGGACCGTCCGGCTGTCCGTCAAACTGGCCTCCTCCCCTTTTCACTCACGGCGGCTTATCTTTACTTATCTTTACTCATCTTTTACTTTTCTTTACTTTTCTTTACTTTTCTTTACTTTTCTTTAGTTATCTTTAGTTCAACAGCGACAGACGCCTCGGCTCGCTACTAACTATTAGACAAATATATTGTTTTTTTAATTATTATCTTATCTTCTTTTTTTTCCTTTTTTTAAAGGGGCAACAGCCACATTTTCTTTATAAAGACTTAGTTTCAGCTTTGGTAAAATAACAAACAAAAAACACAATCTAAACTTTAATTACATTGATTGATTGATTGATTGATTGATTGAAGTATTTATTAACAGTTTGCAGAATGGGTACATTTCACATGAAAGCACAACTCAATACTGGTACTGTGGACGACACAATGGTGAAGCATTATACTTGTTTAGGCTTTATTTATATAGCACCTTTCATACTCAAGGCAATTCAAAGGGCTTTACAGAATAAAAACAAATACAGAGTGCAACAGTGCACTTTAAAAGGAATACAGATTATAATAGATACAATTACATTACAACAGATACTCCCACCTTTAATAGAAACACAGTTAATGGGATATGCAATGTTAAATAAATACGTTTTTAAATTTGACTTAAAAACGGCTATGGTACAACATTTAGAGAGGTACAAATATACACTACTTTGAATTGAGGAGGTAAAAAGGGAAAAGAAACCTATACATTAAGGGGGAAGTGGGGGGGGGGTTGTGAAAAAGTGTCTAAACTTAAATATGAACTCTTATTTAATCACTTTAAAAGCTTGTGAACTGAATCTAAACATTATTTGAGCGTGTCGCGTTGCTCCAACCACAGAGCCCTGCAGCGTGTCGCGTTGCTCCGACCACAGAGCCCTGCAGCGTGTCGCGTTGCTCCGACCACAGAGCCCTGCAGCGTGTCGCGTTGCTCCGACCACAGAGCCCTGCAGCGTGTCGCGTTGCTCCGACCACAGAGCCAGAGCCCTGCAGCGTGTCGCGTTGCTCCGACCACAGAGCCCTGCAGCGTGTCGCGTTGCTCCGACCACAGAGCCCTGCAGCGTGTCGCGTTGCTCCGACCACAGAGCCCTGCAGCGTGTCGCGTTGCTCCGACCACAGAGCCCTGCAGCGTGTCGCGTTGCTCAGACCACAGAGCCCTGCAGCGTGTCGCGTTGCTCCGACCACAGAGCCCTGCAGCGTGTCGCGTTGCTCCGACCACAGAGCCCTGCAGCGTGTCGCGTTGCTCCGACCACAGAGCCCTGCAGCGTGTCTCGTTGCTCCGACCACAGAGCCCTGCAGCGTGTCGCGTTGCTCCGACCACAGAGCCCTGCAGCGTGTCGCGTTGCTCCGACCACAGAGCCCTGCAGCGTGTCGCGTTGCTCCGACCACAGAGCCCTGCAGCGTGTCTCGTTGCTCCGACCACAGAGCCCTGCAGCGTGTCGCGTTGCTCCGACCACAGAGCCCTGCAGCGTGTCGCGTTGCTCAGACCACAGAGCCCTGCAGCGTGTCGCGTTGCTCCGACCACAGAGCCCTGCAGCGTGTCGCGTTGCTCCGACCACAGAGCCCTGCAGCGTGTCGCGTTGCTCCGACCACAGAGCCCTGCAGCGTGTCTCGTTGCTCCGACCACAGAGCCCTGCAGCGTGTCTCGTTGCTCCGACCACAGAGCCCTGCAGCGTGTCGCGTTGCTCAGACCACAGAGCCCTGCAGCGTGTCGCGTTGCTCAGACCACAGAGCCCTGCAGCGTGTCGCGTTGCTCAGACCACAGAGCCCTGCAGCGTGTCGCGTTGCTCAGACCACAGAGCCCTGCAGCGTGTCACAGAGCCCTGCAGCGTGTCACAGAGCCCTGCAGCGTGTCACAGAGCCCTGCAGCGTGTCGCGTTGCTCAGACCACAGAGCCCTGCAGCGTGTCACAGAGCCCTGCAGCGTGTCACAGAGCCCTGCAGCGTGTCGCGTTGCTCAGAGCCAACGTCTGCCTCGGAATAGGTAACCAACGCTGGCGCTCATTCATGTGAGCACGATGAGTTGAGCCTCATGAATGGACACGCACGCACACACACACGCACACACGCACACGCACACGCACACACACACCCAGACACACACACACACACCCAGACACACACACACACACCCAGACACACACACACACACCCAGACACACACACACACCCAGACACACACGCACACACGTCACACCCGGCACGGTGGAACAGTTGACATCGGGGGTTAAATATAGAGAAGCAGACCACTCTGTGTGTGTGTGTGTGTGTGTGTGTGTGTGTGTGTGTGTACCTACGTGCATGTTTTCGTGTGTTTTTGGATCTAGGGATGTGCGCGCCACAGTTATGTGTCTGCACGTGCCTTAAGTCCGGCGCTGTGGGCTCAGAATGACAGGAATGCCCACAGGGGGGGGGGGGGGGGGAGAGGAGAGGAGAGGAGAGAGAGAGAGGGAGAGGGAGAGGGAGAGGGAGAGAGGGAGGGAGAGAGAGGGAGAGAGAGGGAGAGAGA
>NC_139719.1:45108223-45110723 GCF_964188405.1 Protomyctophum parallelum
GCAGACAGACAGGTGTCTGTCCTGCAGTGATACAGACAGACAGGTGTCTGTCCTGCAGTGATACAGACAGACAGGTGTCTGTCCTGCAGTGATGCAGACAGACAGGTGTCTGTCCTGCAGTGATGCAGACAGACAGGTGTCTGTCCTGCAGTGATGCAGACAGACAGGTGTCTGTCCTGCAGTGATGCAGACAGACAGGTGTCTGTCCTGCAGTGATGCAGACAGACAGGTGTCTGTCCTGCAGTGATGCAGACAGACAGGTGTCTGTCCTGCAGTGATGCAGACAGACAGGTGTCCTGCAGTGATATTAAGACAGCAGCAGGATCCGTGATTTGCTGTGATAGGAGGAGGATATCAAATGGAACACAACCACCCTGAAGACTAATCATTGTGTATATTCCTGCATCCAGTGATCTTGGTACATACTGTAGAAATGGATCTATTGAGGATTCTGACTCTGAAATGTACATAATTTTTGTTTTTATTGTATTGCGCGTTGGCAATGTATAAACGTATGTTTTCTCGTGCCAATAAAGCCCATTGAAGCTGATTGAACTGTACTTTCCTGAGCTTTTTTCCCCTATTGTAAAAACTGTTAATAAAGTGTTCAATCAATCATAACTCTCTCTCTCTCTCTCTCTCTCTCTCTCCCTCCCTCTCTCTCCCCCCCTCTCTCCCCCCCCCCCCCCCCCCCCGTGGGCATTCCTGTCATTCTGAGCCCACAGCGCCGGACTTAAGGCACGTGCAGACACATAACTGTGGCGCGCACATCCCTAGATCCAAAAACACACGAAAACATGCACGTAGGTACACACACACACACACACACACACACACACACAGAGTGGTCTGCTTCTCTATATTTAACCCCCGATGTCAACTGTTCCACCGTGCCGGGTGTGACGTGTGTGCGTGTGTGTCTGGGTGTGTGCGTGTGTGTCTGGGTGTGTGTGTGTGTGTGTCTGGGTGTGTGCGTGTGCGTGTGCGTGTGTGTGTGCGTGCGTGTCCATTCATGAGGCTCAACTCATCGTGCTCACATGAATGAGCGCCAGCGTTGGTTACTATTCCGAGGCAGACGTTGGCTCTGAGCAACGAGACACACTGCAGGGCTCTGTGGTCGGAGCAACGAGACACGCTGCAGGGCTCTGTGGTCTGAGCAACGAGACACGCTGCAGGGCTCTGTGGTTGGAGCAACGAGACACGCTGCAGGGCTCTGTGGTCTGAGCAACGAGACACGCTGCAGGGCTCTGTGGTCGGAGCAACGAGACACGCTGCAGGGCTCTGTGACACGCTGCAGGGCTCTGTGGTTGGAGCAACGAGACACGATGCAGGGCTCTGTGGTTGGAGCAACGAGACACGATGCAGGGCTCTGTGGTTGGAGCAACGAGACACGCTGCAGGGCTCTGTGGTCGGAGCAACGAGACACGCTGCAGGGCTCTGTGGTCGGAGCAACGAGACACGCTGCAGGGCTCTGTGGTCTGAGCAACGAGACACGCTGCAGGGCTCTGTGGTCTGAGCAACGAGACACGCTGCAGGGCTCTGTGGTCGGAGCAACGCGACACGCTGCAGGGCTCTGTGGTCTGAGCAACGAGACACGCTGCAGGGCTCTGTGACACGCTGCAGGGCTCTGTGGTTGGAGCAACGAGACACGATGCAGGGCTCTGTGGTTGGAGCAACGAGACACGCTGCAGGGCTCTGTGGTTGGAGCAACGAGACACGCTGCAGGGCTCTGTGGTCTGAGCAACGAGACACGCTGCAGGGCTCTGTGGTCGGAGCAACGCGACACGCTGCAGGGCTCTGTGGTTGGAGCAACGCGACACGCTGCAGGGCTCTGTGGTCTGAGCAACGAGACACGCTGCAGGGCTCTGTGGTCGGAGCAACGAGACACGCTGCAGGGCTCTGTGACACGCTGCAGGGCTCTGTGGTCTGAGCAACGAGACACGCTGCAGGGCTCTGTGGTCGGAGCAACGAGACACGCTGCAGGGCTCTGTGACACGCTGCAGGGCTCTGTGGTCTGAGCAACGAGACACGCTGCAGGGCTCTGTGGTCGGAGCAACGAGACACGCTGCAGGGCTCTGTGGTCGGAGCAACGCGACACGCTGCAGGGCTCTGTGGTCGGAGCAACGAGACACGCTGCAGGGCTCTGTGGTCGGAGCAACGAGACACGCTGCAGGGCTCTGTGGTCGGAGCAACGAGACACGCTGCAGGGCTCTGTGGTCTGAGCAACGAGACACGCTGCAGGGCTCTGTGGTCGGAGCAACGAGACACGCTGCAGGGCTCTGTGGTCGGAGCAACGAGACACGCTGCAGGGCTCTGTGGTCTGAGCAACGAGACACGATGCAGGGCTCTGTGACACGCTGCAGGGCTCTGTGGTCGGAGCAACGAGACACGCTGCAGGGCTCTGTGGTCGGAGCAACGAGACACGCTGCAGGGCTCTGTGGTCGGAGCAACGAGACACGCTGCAGGGCTCTGTGACACGCTGCAGGGCTCTGTGGTCGGA
>NC_139719.1:45120723-45143223 GCF_964188405.1 Protomyctophum parallelum
CTATCTATATGAGGGGGTCTCTGTCTGTGGAGCAGACATCTATATGTATGAGGGGGTCTCTGTCTGTGGAGCAGACATCTATCTGTATGAGGGGGTCTCTGTCTGTGGAGCAGACATCTATCTGTGTATGAGGGGGTCTCTGTCTGTGGAGCAGACATCTATCTGTGTATGAGGGGGTCTCTGTCTGTGGAGCAGACATCTATCTATGTATGAGGGGGTCTCTGTCTGTGGAGCAGACATCTATCTATGTATGAGGGGGTCTCTGTCTGTGGAGCAGACATCTATCTATGTATGAGGGGGTCTCTGTCTGTGGAGCAGACATCTATCTGTGTATGAGGGGGTCTCTGTCTGTGGAGCAGACATCTATCTGTATGAGGGGGTCTCTGTCTGTGGAGCAGACATCTATCTACAGTCTATGTATGAGGGGGTCTCTGTCTGTGGAGCAGACATCTATCTATGTATGAGGGGGTCTCTGTCTGTGGAGCAGACATCTATCTACAGTCTATGTATGAGGGGGTCTCTGTCTGTGGAGCAGACATCTATCTACAGTCTATGTATGAGGGGGTCTCTGTCTGTGGAGCAGACATCTATCTATGTATGAGGGGGTCTCTGTCTGTGGAGCAGACATCTATCTACAGTCTCTGTATGAGGGGGTCTCTGTCTGTGGAGCAGACATCTATCTATGTATGAGGGGGTCTCTGTCTGTGGAGCAGACATCTATCTATGTATGAGGGGGTCTCTGTCTGTGGAGCAGACATCTATCTATGTATGAGGGGGTCTCTGTCTGTGGAGCAGACATCTATCTATGTATGAGGGGGTCTCTGTCTGTGGAGCAGACATCTATCTATGTATGAGGGGGTCTCTGTCTGTGGAGCAGACATCTATCTATGTATGAGGGGGTCTCTGTCTGTGGAGCAGACATCTATCTATGTATGAGGGGGTCTCTGTCTGTGGAGCAGACATCTATCTATGTATGAGGGGGTCTCTGTCTGTGGAGCAGACATCTATCTGTGTATGAGGGGGTCTCTGTCTGTGGAGCAGACATCTATCTGTGTGAGGGGGTCTCTGTCTGTGGAGCAGACATCTATCTATGTATGAGGGGGTCTCTGTCTGTGGAGCAGACATCTATCTACAGTCTATGTATGAGGGGGTCTCTGTCTGTGGAGCAGACATCTATCTGTATGAGGGGGTCTCTGTCTGTGGAGCAGACATCTATCTATGTATGAGGGGGTCTCTGTCTGTGGAGCAGACATCTATCTGTGTGAGGGGGTCTCTGTCTGTGGAGCAGACATCTATCTGTATGAGGGGGTCTCTGTCTGTGGAGCAGACATCTATCTGTATGAGGGGGTCTCTGTCTGTGGAGCAGACATCTATCTGTATGAGGGGGTCTCTGTCTGTGGAGCAGACATCTATCTGTGTATGAGGGGGGTCTCTGTCTGTGGAGCAGACATCTATCTGTATGAGGGGGTCTCTGTCTGTGGAGCAGACATATATGTCGTAGTCTCTTGAATAGTTTTCACTTAGTTTTAGTCACATTTTAGTCACCTGGAATGTATCAGTGTTAGTCTAGTTTTAGTCGACTAAATGTCATAAGATTTTAGTCGACTAAATCTACAGGTGATTTAGTCGACTAAAATGTATTTTTGCGGGCCTTGTTGCCGTCATAATGACTTATTTTACACTCGCGACGCGTTGTGAGCTTGTAGATCTGCTATTTTCAGCATGCAACCAAGTGTAAAATGACTTATACTGGATCTGTTGTCCACTAGTCCCTTCCTAACATTTTAGTCTAGTTTTTATTTGTTGACGAAATTGTCAGTATATTTAGTCTTAGTTTTAGTCATCATAGCTTAGTTTTCATTTAGTTTTCTTCAGCGGAAAAAGGTAGTCGACGAACATTTTGTGTATGTATGTATGTAATGTCTGTAGTTAAAATGAGTAGGGTTTAAAAAAAGGCAAAAGCATGCTCTGGTGCACTGGCCTAAAAGTGGGTCCTTAAAAACTGCTTCAACTTCTAAAATGTATGTATGTATGTGTATTTTAAAAGGGGGGCTTTTTTGTAAAAATCCCTGCCCGCAATACCTTCATATATTTAAAAATAAGTCCAAAATAGGGTTACCAGTCAAGGGCAAACTGCCTATTCACTGGGGACTATGCAAGGCAGACGCGTCCACCTCCCTGAGTCCAAGTTAAGCTAGACCGCATACCTAAACCATGGTCCGAAACCATACTTTTCTTTTTGTTTTCCCCCATTCTGACCTGAGATCAGATTCTAAAAAATGTCAGTCGTTCTTCGATTTTTTTATGACGTAATGTCCAAATTGTTTAAGAAAAACAGTCGTCGGCGACAGGTTCCCCAACTTCCCGTCCATGTTCTGGTTCCCATGGCGACGCAGCAGAGTATATGTCACAAACATAAACACTTTTTTATTTCTGCGCGTCAGCTATAACTTGCCGATATTGCTTAATTCTTATACGTGATGCGCCGGAGCAGTGGAAAGAGGAAGGAGCTGTATTATGGAGCAATCCGTGTTATATTATAAAACAGTTTTAATATAAACATAGTTAATAATGTGACATGTGACGGTATTAGTGTCATCTCTTCATTCAGAGCAGCCCGACACATCACACAGCATGAGAGCACTTGTTTGTTTTCTTTTGCTTTCATTTGTTTGGCATTTTTTAATTTTATTCCTTTTTAATTATTTGTTCTTAATTGTTCAGCACTTTGGTTCGACCTTGGTCGTTGTATGCTATGTATATATAATAATAATAATAATGGATTTTATTTATAATGCACTTTACATTCTAGTGAACCTCAAAGTGCTACAATGAAATGAAAACAAAACAAAAATCAATAAAAGGAAAACATAACATATGTGACCAGTGCCAACAAAACATGCCTCATGTCGCCTTTTCCATTTTTCAGATTTTTACAGATTATTAAAGTACAGAATGTAAGCTTTCATATGATGTATCATTCAATGAAATTGGACAATAATTGAAGGAGATATAACCATTTTAAAATGACTGGGGCCTTTCACCCAAAGCTGAGAAAAGCCCTTTTCAATATTCACAACATTTTATCACCTTAGAGCTGGACAGAAGTGGGTGTGACAATGGGAGGGACAAGAGACAATAGGACGTTTTAGCTGTCAACAGTGCAACACTAGAAACACTGACATGTTTAAGCCAGTAGAACAAACAATGCAATTTGTAAGGTGCCCCAATAAACCCTTTTGAAAGTACTAAGTATTAAATACTAAGTATAAGTATTCAAGTATTAAATATTAAGTTAAGTGTTCAATTTAACTTATACACTACCTGGTTGTAAATAGCTGCAGTACACCATTTTATGCAGGTCTACTTTAAGCAATCAAAGTCAGACAATTGACCCAGTATTTTAAATAAATAAAATCGACGCATCAGGCTATGATGTTGTGCGCTTGTAGATTTGCTATTTTAATAAACAGATCTGTCCACATGCAGTCACAATGCCTGGTTTCATTTATAGTAATTCCTGTGCATTCGATGGGTGGATTCATACTACATCGGGTGTCTATTTAGTGTGCAAGGCTTACATCCGGTCTAAAGCCCACCCACTGTATGCCCTGATTTATATACACAATACATACACGATCCGTATCCTCCCCTCACCGGATGTTGAATTAACAGTACTAACAGCCGTATTTGAAAAGACGTAGCTCTTTGCTGGGTGCGCGAGGAAAAAAATTAAGCGATTTCCTTTTCAATTGATACCGTTTCTTAGAGACGGCCTACACAAACGTTCTATATACCAAATGAAAGCCTGCATTTCATAGTTTACATAGTATATAACCTTTTTTTAAATGAGCAAGAAATGAGCGAGTTGTGATTAAAAGAAAAGACGTGTGATCTCTTTGCTCTTTAACACACGACACAAACGGCTAACTAGGCTAGCTAGCTTCTAGCCTGTTGTTTGTTGGTGAAAGACTCCAAGCTGGGAAGTGTATTTCAGCGAGTAGCTATACGTGGTTTTGTTTATTTTCTGTAAAGTCTAACCCAAATGCCCAGAATACTTCTGTGTTTACAAACACAAGCACGCTAATGGGCGGTGATCAGAGCGTGAAACCTGAGGACAAAGAGATTACAGGACCAATCGTAACCAACATGCAAATCTCGGAACTGCGCTCTTCTGCCTCCAGAAACTTGTTAAAAAACAAGCCCACTTTGACGTATAAATGTATACATTTCATTTGCCCAAATGAACAATCTGTTTGAATGAAAACCTTCTTCAACATTCAAACTGTATTAATATGAAAAAAAAAGAAAATCACATAAAAAAAAAAAACGAGTTTATTTATTGATTTAAGGCATGTAGTGGGGTTCCGGCTCCATGTTAAATTTAGTTGTCATTTACAACTCATGTAAAAGTTTTACTTTCGATACTAATTTGAAGTTGAGGGTCTATAGAACCATTTTGGTTCGAGTGGCAATCACCAAAATAAAATAATTGGCCTCTAGGGGGCGTAGTCAGGTGCCAACCCCCATCAGCCCTACCAAAATATGTAAACTGTTGTAACTTTTGATTAAATTGTCCAATCTGAACATATGAGATATGTATGGATTCACAATAAGGAGTAGCATTTGGTACTTAAACCTTATTACACATAAAATATTTGTTTCCACCCAGTATTGGTGTAAATACACAAAAATAGCATGAAAAATTAGCTAAAAGCGAGCTAAAAGCGAGCTAAAACAAAGTTCTTAGTATTACACACAGACACAACAATTCAGTTAACATTTGTATTTATTTTTTTAACTGTATCACAATATGCCATTGTTTTAACAACTATTTGTACAATAGTTTAATAAAGAAACAATGTCTAACACATCCAGTTTTGGATATTGCACTGGTCCAGCGCTAGTTCTCACATTTACACTTGCACAGGCGTGTGCAATTCAACTTTGCTTTCATGCAACTACCGAGTGCAGGTCGGCATACAAGTACTTTTACAAGTGCACTTCACATCTAAGTTTAATACATCCTTGGCGAGGGGCAGTGTGGTCCAAATGGGAAGCAGCTTGCCATCCTCTTCCTTCCTCCCATAATCGGTGGGGTTGTGAACAGGCATCATGGACCTGCATGAAGGAATGATGTAATGATTTAATTAATCAATTCATTCATTTATTAATTACATTTACATATTACTACAATACACACATTAATATAGATACATACATATGGGCTGTCGTCCAGACACTTGCTTGGAAGACGCTCCTCTTTAGATGTTGATCCAAAGCATCACTAGTTGGGGGAATTCTCTCCACGTCCCTAGTTTTCTGTGAGAATAGCCTCATTCGGACACGATCGACATCATTGTGTACACTGATGATTTGAGTCATCAGTGTACAGCCTACAGACAAAGTTTGTCGCCACTTCTTTCATCCTTGGAGATGCTTGATATGGAGTGTCGACGAGACTTGCAAATTCCTCCATGAGGGATGGCACTTTGTGCATCACCTTGCAGCAGGATCGCTTACCGTTGAATTTGAATGACGATGTGCTGTCTGATCCAGTGAATGCATGGAAGAGAGCCATGGCCTTGCATGTTGTCATGCCCAGGTTTATGGCAATGGTATTCAGCGAGAGCATTCTAGTTGTCTTTCCAGCTTTGAAGGAGATCCAGATTTCTGCGGCCGGATTCAGAGCCTGGATGTGATGGAAATTACACAGAAGCATTACAACAACATCTGTGTCTCCAGTATGCACCATCCCAAGTGATGATGTTTGGAGGGCGTGGAGAAGATGTACTAGGACACGAGTGTCAGCTTCCTCATGATTGCATTGATCCATTGGTGGACTGTTACCAACGTGGTGGACTTGATCACCTGCAGTGATGTAGACATCCTTGTCATCTGGAAACTGTCCATCTGTTATCAACTTACTTGAAAGAAATGAGAACAGTTCCTTCTTGTTGTCAACGTTTGCCAGAAACTTCTGCCAATCTCCTGGTATTTTGGCAGTACCAGATACACGTTGTCGGGTGCCTGTTCCTCGTTTTTCCCTCGTGCCTCCTTTGATTGTCAGTTCACGATACTGGTCCCAGACGATGTCAACTCTTGTTGTTCGTTTCAAGTCATGGTGAACTCTTGGGCAGAATACCTTGTCGAAATAGTAATCAAAGGTCTTCCCAGAGACACTTGTACCAGGAAGTGAATGTATCAGTGCTCCACCATCAATAACAATGAAGTCGTAAACACCTGGTGCAACTAACTCCTCATCGTCAAAATCAGTACTCGTACTGGCTTCCATGATATATACCAACAAATCTGATTTGGTACAAGAGTTGAGGACTCCCTCAGATGACAATGCAGGTGGGTATTGGGAAGATTCGTGACGAAAAAACACTTCCAAATCCCCCCCGCGACTGTCTAGCACAAGAAAAGCTTTCCCATAGAGCTCTGCATGATGTTTAAAGTGCTCCATTCTCAGCTTATTTGCTGTCTTTCTCTGTGCTTTTTTCTCATGGAACAACAATAAGTTGTTTCTCTTGATTGGTGCTGTCAGGAGTCTGTCATGTGATTCAAGCACACTCTTCCTGTAGTTGTTGTACTGCTCTTGTCCCGTAGACTCAAGTTGATGGACAGATACGGCAGCAGCCGCAGACTCACACACCTTGTTGTCTAATGTAACCAGGTCTTTAGTGCTCTCCTCAAAGGGATTACCATTGCTCAGCAACACCTCCATCAGGTTTTGGCATGGCGTTGAAAGCGGCGTTGAGATGCAGAGCCTTCCTCGTGATGAGGACGTTCTCCCGAATCATCATTGTCATTTGTGCTGGAAAACTCCTCAACCACACGGGAGATTTCTGGGCCAGTCACAATCCAGCATTCCAACATGCCAGGGTTCTCTGTCAGACCAATTATCCCACCAACCCCTTTCACCCTTTTGTTGGCTTGCTCATGTGCCTGATCAATTGGTATGGATGAGAAACGCTGATTGCTTCGAGTTATCGTCCAGTGTCCATTCTCAAATTCAGCCTTGATGCTCTCTGGGAGACGTTTCATGTCTCTAATGAAGACTGGAATCCACCTGGCGTAATTCTGGTGATCCAGGGCAAAGAACAAAGGCACCAGCATCTGTAGGGTAGTGACCATTAGTTCAAACTTTCACGGTGACGTTTCTCCTCTGTCATATCCGGGAACTGTTTGAGAACTGTTTCCTTTAGCCGTGTCCGGTTCACAGACTTATGAATTCCATGTTGTTCCAATCTCTCTGTCATCATTTCTGTCAGATCTTGTAATGCAAAAACCCTACGACCTCCAGCGATTTCTTCCTTCATAAATTGGAGCAACTCATTTTCTACTGCAGCATCAGATGTTTCAGTAGCTGTGACTTTACCAATCGCATCATAACGGCGGTTGAACGTTCTGTAGCATTTACAATGATACTTGGCTTCAATAGCGACTAGATCTCCTTCTGCAAGGAGTGCCACGATACGGTCTTCTCCCAGCGCAACTGCCTTGTCGTTTATCTCTTGGGTGAGTTCCTTCTGGAATGAATGGTCTGCGGCATATGTTTCTTCACCACAAAAGAGACATTTATTACGATTAACAGGTGCACCAGTCCGGCATGATCTTCTTGCCAATGCCACAGCACCTCCAGAATGCCTTTTTTTTGCACTGTCAAGTGCTGTTGCCCTGTAAAGATGCCGACAAGTTGTATGCCAGGATGCACGATTTAGCTTCATGGATTCTGCATCTGGAAGTTCAACGTCTGGGTGGGGAGAAGCGTCAATTGCTCTGAACTGACTTGCAAGGCCTATGATGTTTGTGTAGGCTCCTTCTCTATGACTGACAACTGGATTTGCAAGAGGGCAAACTAGTCTTTCCTCAGTTTGCTTTTGGCACAAAATGCACAATTGCCATTTCGTTGTCCCAGCCATAACAGACAAATACTTTATCCAGGTTTAGTTTTCTGTTAGGGTCATATCATGAAACAATATAGAAAATATTATATTATTATATTACTATATTATATTATTATATAACTTTTGTATTTAACAGTTTGCCTCAACATATTAATACAAGAAAACAGTCAGCAGTGCATATAGCTACATTCACATTTACCATTGTAATAATAATGAAAATAATGAAAACACAATTTATTCCTCAGCATAATTGCTATACTGTAGCTAGCCTTTAGTTTTAGCCTGTGCTATAGCTGCAGGCTACTTTGGTTAATGCTAGCTCATACTATTGGGATGTAGTACTTTGGCCACTTATCCAACATGACTATACATATTCATAAAAAACACTTTAGGATCCTTCATGACATGTTTAACTTTTTTGCTTACCTTCAAAATATCAATACCACAAGAGAGCAATCAGTGCAGCTCATGCTCTTCTGCAGTATGCTTAACAAGCTACCAAGTCTGAACAATTAAGACACACCAAAAACAGCAATATAAGAAAAAAATATATAAGAGACATTTTTCAAATAAACATAATTCCGATTTTGGCCATTTTGGAAATTTGGCAAATAGTTGTTAAAACAATGGCACCATATTGTGATACAGTTAAAAAATAAATACAAATGTTAACTGAATTGTTGTGTCTGCATGTAATACTAAGAACTTTGTTTTAGCTCGCTTTTAGCTCGTTTTTAGCTCGTTTTTCCTGCTATGTTTGTGGATATACACCAATACTGGGTGGAAACAAATATTATATGTGTAATAAGGTTTAAGTACCAAATGCTACTCCTTATTGTGAATCCATACATATCTCATATGTTCAGATTGGACAATTTAATCAAAAGTTACAACAGTTTACATATTTTGGTAGGGCTGATGGGGGTTGGCACCTGACTACGCCCCCTAGAGGCCAATTATTTTATTTTGGTGATTGCCACTCGAACCAAAATGGTTCTAT
This sequence comes from Protomyctophum parallelum, assembly GCF_964188405.1. Classification (NCBI taxonomy): domain Eukaryota; kingdom Metazoa; phylum Chordata; class Actinopteri; order Myctophiformes; family Myctophidae; genus Protomyctophum; species Protomyctophum parallelum. The sequence continues at coordinate 45,129,637 of NC_139719.1, forward strand.
AGACCCTCAACTTCAAATTAGTACCGAAAGTAAAACTTTTACATGAGTTGTAAATGACAACTAAATTTAACATGGAGCCGGAACCCCACTAATGTTCATTCTGGCGACATGAGGCATATTCTGCTGGCACTGGTCACATATAGGCTAAGGCAGAGGGCAGTTAACAACAAATTTATGGAAAAGCTTTACTAAAAAGGTGAGTTTTAAGTCCTCTCTTAAAAGTGTCTGTAGACTGTGGTGCTCTGAGCTGTTCCGGAAGAGCATTCCATAGGTCAGGGGCCACTGAACAAAAGGCCCGGTCGCCCATGGTTCGCAATTTGGTTTTGACGGGTTTGAGGAGGTTGGTGTTCGAAGAGCGGAGGTTGCGTGATGATGACTGAAGGGATATGAGTTCTTTGAGGTAGGGGGGGGCGGTACCATGGATGCACTGATGTGTCAGCAGGGAAATCTTGTACTTATCTTGTATATATATATATATATATATATACCGTTAATAAACTTTGATTTCATTAAAATATCCGTTAAGAATTCCCCCAAAAATAGCACATCTACAAGCTCACAATCAACACGTTGCAAACTTGCAAAGAGCTAAAGAGCCGAAAAACAAAATAGGTTTTAAACCGTTACTCGTTTTGTCGGGGAGGAACGCTCCCTGGAACCCCCTCAGGGACCCCCCCCCCCTCTGAGGACCAGGGACATGACAGTACAGAGAACCCCCTCAGGGACCCCCCCCCTCAGGGACATGACAGTACAGAGAACCCCCTCAGGGACCCCCCCCCCCCAGGCTCTGAGAACCAGGGACATGACAGTACAGAGAACCCCCTCAGAGACCCCCCCCCCCTCTGAGGACCAGGGACATGACAGTACAGAGAACCCCCTCAGGGACCCCCCCCTCAGGCTCTGAGGACCAGGGACATGACAGTACAGAGAATCCCCCCAGGGACCCCCCCCCCCCCCCCCCCAGGGACATGACAGTACAGAGAATCCCCTCAGGGACCCCCCCCCCCCCTCTGAGGACCAGGGACATGACAGTACAGAGAACCCCCTCAGGGACCCCCCCCCCCCCCCCCCATCAGGGACATGACAGTACATAGAGAACCCCCTCAGGGACCAGGGACCAGGGACCCCCCCCCCCCCCCCCCTCAGGGACATGACAGTACAGAGAATCCCCTCAGGGACCCCCCCCCCCCCCCCCCATCAGGGACATGACAGTACATAGAGAACCCCCTCAGGGACCAGGGACCAGGGACCCCCCCCCCCCCCCCCCCCCAGGGACATGACAGTACAGAGAACCCCCTCAGGGACCCCCCCCTCAGGCTCTGAGGACCAGGGACATGACAGTACAGAGAACCCCCTCAGGGACCCCCCCCCCCCCCCATCAGGGACATGACAGTACATAGAGAACCCCCTCAGGGACCAGGGACCAGGGACCAGGGACCCCCCCCCCCCCCCCCCAGGGACATGACAGTACAGAGAACCCCCTCAGGGACCCCCCCCTCAGGCTCTGAGGACCAGGGACATGACAGTACAGAGAACCCCCTCAGAGACCCCCCCCCCCCCCCCATCAGGGACATGACAGTACAGAGAACCCCCTCAGAGACCCCCCCCCCCCCCCATCAGGGACATGACAGTACATAGAGAACCCCCTCAGAGACCCCCCCCCCATCAGGGACATGACAGTACAGAGAACCCCCTCAGGGACCCCCCCCCCATCAGGGACATGACAGTACATAGAGAACCCCCTCAGGGACCAGGGACCAGGGACCAGGGACCAGGGACCAGGGACCAGGGACCCCCCCCCCCCCCCCCCCCAGGGACATGACAGTACATAGAGAACCCCCTCAGGGACCAGGGACCAGGGACCAGGGACCAGGGACCAGGGACCAGGGACCCCCCCCCCCCCCCCCCAGGGACATGACAGTACAGAGAACCCCCTCAGGGACCCCCCCCCCATCAGGCTCTGAGGACCAGGGACATGACAGTACAGAGAACCCCCTCAGGGACCCCCCCCCCATCAGGGACATGACAGTACATAGAGAACCCCCTCAGGGACCAGGGACCAGGGACCCCCCCCCCCCCCCCCCTCAGGGACATGACAGTACACAGAGAACCCCCTCAGAGACCCCCCCCCCCATCAGGGACATGACAGTACATAGAGAACCCCCTCAGAGACCCCCCCCCCATCAGGGACATGACAGTACATAGAGAACCCCCTCAGGGACCCCCCCCCCATCAGGGACATGACAGTACATAGAGAACCCCCTCAGGGACCCCCCCCCCATCAGGGACATGACAGTACATAGAGAACCCCCTCAGGGACCAGGGACCAGGGACCAGGGACCCCCCCCCCCCCCCCCAGGGACATGACAGTACACAGAGAACCCCCTCAGAGACCCCCCCCCCCCCCTCAGGGACATGACAGTACATAGAGAACCCCCTCAGAGACCCCCCCCCCCCCCTCAGGGACATGACAGTACATAGAGAACCCCCTCAGAGACCCCCCCCCCCTCAGGGACATGACAGTACATAGAGAACCCCCCCCCCCCATCAGGGACATGACAGTACATAGAGAACCCCCCCCCCCCTCAGGGACATGACAGTACAGAGAACCCCCTCAGGGACCCCCCCCCCATCAGGGACATGACAGTACATAGAGAACCCCCTCAGGGACCAGGGACCAGGGACCCCCCCCCCCCCCCCCCCCAGGGACATGACAGTACACAGAGAACCCCCTCAGAGACCCCCCCCCCATCAGGGACATGACAGTACATAGAGAACCCCCTCAGGGACCAGGGACCAGGGACCCCCCCCCCCCCCCCCCAGGGACATGACAGTACACAGAGAACCCCCTCAGAGACCCCCCCCCCATCAGGGACATGACAGTACATAGAGAACCCCCTCAGGGACCAGGGACCAGGGACCCCCCCCCCCCCCCCCAGGGACATGACAGTACATAGAGAACCCCCTCAGAGACCCCCCCCCCCCCCCTCAGGGACATGACAGTACATAGAGAACCCCCTCAGAGACCCCCCCCCCCCAGGGACATGACAGTACATAGAGAACCCCCCCCCCCATCAGGGACATGACAGTACACAGAGAACCCCCTCAGAGACCCCCCCCCCATCAGGGACATGACAGTACATAGAGAACCCCCTCAGAGACCCCCCCCCCCCCCAGGGACATGACAGTACATAGAGAACCCCCTCAGAGACCCCCCCCCCATCAGGGACATGACAGTACACAGAGAACCCCCTCAGGGACCCCCCCCCCATCAGGGACATGACAGTACATAGAGAACCCCCTCAGGGACCAGGGACCAGGGACCCCCCCCCCCCCCCCCCAGGGACATGACAGTACACAGAGAACCCCCTCAGAGACCCCCCCCCCATCAGGGACATGACAGTACATAGAGAACCCCCTCAGGGACCAGGGACCAGGGACCCCCCCCCCCCCCCCAGGGACATGACAGTACACAGAGAACCCCCTCAGAGACCCCCCCCCCCCCCCCTCAGGGACATGACAGTACATAGAGAACCCCCTCAGAGACCCCCCCCCCCTCAGGGACATGACAGTACACAGAGAACCCCCTCAGAGACCCCCCCCCCATCAGGGACATGACAGTACACAGAGAACCCCCTCAGAGACCCCCCCCCCCTCAGGGACATGACAGTACATAGAGAACCCCCTCAGAGACCCCCCCCCCCTCAGGGACATGACAGTACACAGAGAACCCCCTCAGAGACCCCCCCCCCCCCCCCTCAGGGACATGACAGTACATAGAGAACCCCCTCAGAGACCCCCCCCCCATCAGGGACATGACAGTACACAGAGAACCCCCTCAGAGACCCCCCCCCCATCAGGGACATGACAGTACACAGAGAACCCCCTCAGAGACCCCCCCCCCATCAGGGACATGACAGTACACAGAGAACCCCCTCAGGGACCCCCCCCCCATCAGGGACATGACAGTACATAGAGAACCCCCTCAGGGACCAGGGACCAGGGACCCCCCCCCCCCCCCATCAGGGACATGACAGTACACAGAGAACCCCCTCAGAGACCCCCCCCCCCATCAGGGACATGACAGTACATAGAGAACCCCCTCAGGGACCCCCCCCCCCATCAGGGACATGACAGTACATAGAGAACCCCCTCAGGGACCAGGGACCAGGGACCCCCCCCCCCCCCCCCCAGGGACATGACAGTACACAGAGAACCCCCTCAGAGACCCCCCCCCCCCCCCCCTCAGGGACATGACAGTACATAGAGAACCCCCTCAGAGACCCCCCCCCCCTCAGGGACATGACAGTACAGAGAACCCCCTCAGGGACCCCCCCCCCCATCAGGCTCTGAGGACCAGGGACATGACAGTACAGAGAACCCCCTCAGGGACCCCCCCCCCATCAGGGACATGACAGTACACAGAGAACCCCCTCAGAGACCCCCCCCCCCCCTCAGGGACATGACAGTACAGAGAACCCCCTCAGGGACCCCCCCCCCCCCCCTCAGGGACATGACAGTACAGAGAACCCCCTCAGAGACCCCCCCCCCCCCCTCAGGGACATGACAGTACACAGAGAACCCCCTCAGAGACCCCCCCCCCCCCATCAGGGACATGACAGTACATAGAGAACCCCCTCAGGGACCAGGGACCAGGGACCCCCCCCCCCCCCCCCAGGGACATGACAGTACACAGAGAACCCCCTCAGAGACCCCCCCCCCCCCCCTCAGGGACATGACAGTACATAGAGAACCCCCTCAGAGACCCCCCCCCCCCCCAGGGACATGACAGTACATAGAGAACCCCCCCCCCCATCAGGGACATGACAGTACACAGAGAACCCCCTCAGAGACCCCCCCCATCAGGGACATGACAGTACATAGAGAACCCCCTCAGGGACCCCCCCCCCCATCAGGGACATGACAGTACATAGAGAACCCCCTCAGGGACCCCCCCCCCATCAGGGACATGACAGTACATAGAGAACCCCCTCAGGGACCCCCCCCCCATCAGGGACATGACAGTACATAGAGAACCCCCTCAGGGACCAGGGACCAGGGACCCCCCCCCCCCCCCCCAGGGACATGACAGTACACAGAGAACCCCCTCAGAGACCCCCCCCCCATCAGGGACATGACAGTACATAGAGAACCCCCTCAGGGACCCCCCCCCCCATCAGGGACATGACAGTACATAGAGAACCCCCTCAGGGACCCCCCCCCCATCAGGGACATGACAGTACATAGAGAACCCCCTCAGGGACCAGGGACCAGGGACCCCCCCCCCCCCCCCAGGGACATGACAGTACACAGAGAACCCCCTCAGAGACCCCCCCCCCCCCCTCAGGGACATGACAGTACATAGAGAACCCCCTCAGAGACCCCCCCCCCCCCAGGGACATGACAGTACATAGAGAACCCCCTCAGAGACCCCCCCCCCATCAGGGACATGACAGTACACAGAGAACCCCCTCAGAGACCCCCCCCCCCCCATCAGGGACATGACAGTACATAGAGAACCCCCTCAGGGACCCCCCCCCCATCAGGACATGACAGTACATAGAGAACCCCTCAGGGACCCCCCCCCCATCAGGGACATGACAGTACATAGAGAACCCCCTCAGGGACCCCCCCCCCCCATCAGGGACATGACAGTACATAGAGAACCCCCTCAGGGACCAGGGACCAGGGACCCCCCCCCCCCCCCCCAGGGACATGACAGTACACAGAGAACCCCCTCAGAGACCCCCCCCCCCCCCTCAGGGACATGACAAGTACATAGAGAACCCCCTCAGAGACCCCCCCCCCTCAGGGACATGACAGTACAGAGAACCCCCTCAGGGACCCCCCCCCCATCAGGGACATGACAGTACATAGAGAACCCCCTCAGGGACCAGGGACCAGGGACCCCCCCCCCCCCCCAGGGACATGACAGTACATAGAGAACCCCCTCAGGGACCCCCCCCCCATCAGGGACATGACAGTACATAGAGAACCCCCTCAGGGACCAGGGACCAGGGACCAGGGACCCCCCCCCCCCCCCCAGGGACATGACAGTACACAGAGAACCCCCTCAGAGACCCCCCCCCCCCCCTCAGGGACATGACAGTACATAGAGAACCCCCTCAGAGACCCCCCCCCCCTCAGGGACATGACAGTACATAGAGAACCCCCCCCCCCATCAGGGACATGACAGTACATAGAGAACCCCCCCCCCCCCCAGGGACATGACAGTACAGAGAACCCCCTCAGGGACCCCCCCCCCATCAGGGACATGACAGTACATAGAGAACCCCCTCAGGGACCAGGGACCAGGGACCCCCCCCCCCCCCCCCCCCAGGGACATGACAGTACACAGAGAACCCCCTCAGAGACCCCCCCCCCATCAGGGACATGACAGTACATAGAGAACCCCCTCAGAGACCCCCCCCCCATCAGGGACATGACAGTACACAGAGAACCCCCTCAGAGACCCCCCCCCCCCCCCTCAGGGACATGACAGTACATAGAGAACCCCTCAGAGACCCCCCCCCCCTCAGGGACATGACAGTACATAGAGAACCCCCCCCCCCCTCAGGGACATGACAGTACAGAGCCACAACAATCACTACTAGGAAACAAAACTTGGCCTTCATTGCTTAGTCAGACCAGTGTGTGTCCAGTGGAAACCTCGTATGAATCTGATCTCAGGTCAGAATGGGTTAATCAGACCAGTGTGTGTCCAGTGGAAACCTCGTATGAATCTGATCTCAGGTCAAAATGGGTTAGACATGAGCTGTTCTAACGTAGTGTAGTACGTATACAATCTGATCTCAGGTCAGAATGGGTTAGACATGAGCTGTTCTAACGTAGTGTAGTACGTATACAATCTGATCTCAGGTCAGAATGGCTTAGACATGAGCTGTTCTAACGTAGTGTAGTACGTATACAATCTGATCTCAGGTCAGAATGGCTTAGACATGAGCTGTTCTAACGTAGTGTAGTACGTATACAATCTGATCTCAGGTCAGAATGGTTAGACATGAGCTGTTTCTAACGTAGTGTAGTACGTATACAATCTGATCTCAGGTCAGAATGGCTTAGACATGAGCTGTTCTAACGTAATACAGGCTGTGAGAGTCAGTTCCACACATGAAGTGAACCAGGAGCAGTGTTGTTGCCATGTGACCGCTTATTATAAGCGACTTTGGTCTTGTTTTCTTCTGTAAAGTTGCGTTTAGTTGTAATTAAACACCGGTTGCTTCTTCTGGTGCTTTTCACATTTTCACAGATCATCTGCGGTAGCTTGTTTCTCGCGCAACGGAATCTGGCAACGCTCTCTGACTCCAGGAGGAGTAGTGGTGGGGGGGGGGGGGGGGGTTTGCTCTGTTTGTCGAACTGCAGGGGGTGGGGGGGATGGGGGGGGGGGGGGCACAATGTCCCGGAACAACCCTGCATTCAGCAGCAGCAGCGGGCGACCGACGGGCGTTTCAGAGACACGAACGGGACGGATCCATTCGATTGGGAAGTGACTCAACAGTCTTTTTTCCTACTTTTATAGAGAAGAACCGTCTTCAACAAACATATTTGATGACAATGAATGGTATACAATATAATATACATCATACACACACTCTTTGGACCTGTGAGAGCTATACTTTCAAAGTGACCTGCAGCTCAACCTGATCTAGTGATATATATTACCCACCAAAAAAAATATATATATATATAAAATGGTAAATGGTAAATGGTGCATTTATATAGCGCCTTTATCTCCAGCTGCTTCTACTACAGTGAATGGAAAAGTGACTGATGTTAGTCTGCTTCTACTACAGTGAATGGAAAAGTGACTGATGTTAGTCTGCTTCTACTACAGTGAATGGAGAAGTGACTGATGTTAGTCTGCTTCTACTACAGTGAATGGAAAAGTGACTGATGTTAGTCTGCTTCTACTACAGTGAATGGAAAAGTGACTGATGTTAGTCTGCTTCTACTACAGTGAATGGAAAAGTGACTGATGTTAGTCTGCTTCTACTACAGTGAATGGAAAAGTGACTGATGTTAGTCTGCTTCTACTACAGTGAATGGAAAAGTGACTGACGTTAGTCTGCTTCTACTACAGTGAAAGGAAAAGTGACTGATGTTAGTCTGCTTCTACTACAGTGAATGGAAAAGTGACTGATGTTAGTCTGTTTCCCCGCACCAAGCTTCTACTACAGTGAATGGAAAATAAACTGATGTTAGTCTGCTTCTACTACAGTGAATGGAAAAGTGACTGATGTTAGTCTGCTTCAAACTAAGCATTAAAGGGACACTTCACCCTTTTTGCAAAAAAATATATGTTAATGACGTTTAGAAGCTTTAGAACACTTTCCTGGGGGTCTTTATGTGTGTAATATGTGGTTTTAGATATTTTAGATTGTAGCAGTGAGCCCAGTGTCTCTGATGTCATGGACACTGGTCTCACTTCCTTCCTGGACTACAATTACCATAATGCTTTGGTGCACTGCTCCTCCTTGTGGATAGGGGAGGTCTGTCTTACTGAGACCACATGTAGTCCAGGAAGTAAGTGATCCCAGTGTCCATGACATCAGAGACACCAGGCTCACTGCTACAATCTAAAATATCTAAAACCACAAATTACACACATAAAGACCCCCAGGAAAGTGTTCTAAAGCTTCTAAACGTCATTAACATATATTCTTTTGCAAAAAGGGTGAAGTGTCCCTTTAAAGTATGAGCAGACAATCAAGTAAAAAAGCAATCACACGACGCTGGTGCCAACGGGACCCACCAACGAAAGATCAATGGATGGACATTATTGAGGAACTGTATGCTATGGAAAAACTAACATTCATACTTAGACTACAAGAGGATACATTCTATAAAAAAGTGGGAAAAGTGGAATCTCTTCTCTCAGCCTATAGCGATATTGCAATAGGATTTCATTGAATGTTTTTGGTAAAATGCAGCCTTCTTTTACTGTTTGTCTTTGTCTTTTCTTTGCGTATAGTCTTTTTTGTTGTTTTTCTTGTCTGTTCTTCCTTCAATAAAAATTAAGTGAAAAAAAAAAAAAAAGTATGAGCAGACTAACATCAGTCACTTTTCCATTCACTGTAGTAGAAGAGGTGCGGTGTGTCGTCTCCGCCTACAGGAAATACGTAGGCTGCGACCATGAGACCATCAGCTACGGAATCAGACAATAGAGCGCCGCAGTCCCGCCCCCTACCACCAGGGCCCAGGAAATGATTCCCGTTCATTTTCCTCATAGACATTTCAAAAGGTATTTATTTAAAGACCTTGTAAGCGTCGAGCTGTGAGAAATCATGACAACAAACACAACTTTTCGGGCCAAACTAATTATTAGAAAGAAGAAGAAGAAAACGGCAGGTTAACTTACAACACTTTTTTTCTTCTTTGTAATTATTTGTTTGGTCCAAAATACTCGAGTTGGCTTTGTACTTTTGTACTTTAAATAAATACTTTTTGAAATGTCTATGAGGAAAATGCATTGCCTGCATGGTGTCGTCATGAAAGGGGGCGGGACAGCGACGCTCTATGCAAGTAACATCATTTAGTTTTTGAATAAAAAAATGTGACGTTTTTTCAAAATAAATGCACACTCCATATGGGGTCTGTCACTCTAAGAGTGGAACCAAATGGCCCCTTACAGGTCTGTAACTCTGAGAGTGTACAAATGGAACCAAATGGACCCTTACAGGTCTGTAACTCTGAGAGTGTACAAATGGAACCAAATGGACCCTTACAGGTCCTGTAACTCTGAGAGTGTACAAATGGAACCAAATGGACCCTTACAGGTCTGTAACTCTGAGAGTGTACAAATGGAACCAAATGGACCCTTACAGGTCTGTAACTCTGAGAGTGTATAAATGGAACAAATGGACCCTTATGGGTCTGTAACTCTGAGAGTGTACAAATGGAACCAAATGGACCCTTACAGGTCTGTAACTCTGAGAGTGTACAAATGGAACCAAATGGACCCTTACAGGTCTGTAACTCTGAGAGTGTACAAATGGAACCAAATGGACCCTTACAGGTCTGTAACTCTGAGAGTGTACAAATGGAACCAAATGGACCCTTACAGGTCTGTAACTCTGAGAGTGTACAAATGGAACCAAATGGACCCTTACAGGTCTGTAACTCTGAGAGTGTACAAATGGAACCAAATGGACCCTTATGGGTCTGTAACTCTGAGAGTGTACAAATGGAACCAAATGGACCCTTACAGGTCTGTAACTCTGAGAGTGTACAAATGGAACCAAATGGACCTTACAGGTCTGTAACTCTGAGAGTGTACAAATTTGGAACCAAATGGACCCTTATGGGTCTGTAACTCTGAGAGTGTACAAATGGAACCAAATGGACCCTTACAGGTCCATTTGATCGACCTGGGGGAGGGGGGGGGGGGTTCCTTGAAATGTAAAAATAACGTACAATCACAACATATTGATGTTTTCTCTGATAACAGCAGCAGAAGGGTTGGACCGACTGACTGACTGACTGACTGACTGACTGGCTGGCTGGCTGGCTGACTGACTGACTGGCTGGCTGACTGACTGACTGACTGACTGACTGACTGACTGGCTGGCTGGCTGACTGGCTGACTGGCTGACTGGCTGACTGGCTGGCTGACTGACTGACTGACTGACTGGCTGGCTGGCTGGCTGACTGACTGGCTGACTGACTGGCTGGCTGGCTGGCTGACTGGCTGGCTGACTGCTGGCTGACTGACTGACTGACTGACTGGCTGGCTGGCTGGCTGGCTGGCTGGCTGGCTGACTGACTGACTGACTGACTGACTGAGTGGCTGGCTGGCTGACTGACTGACTGACTGACTGACTGACTGACTGGCTGGCTGACTGACTGACTGACTTGAAATATAAAAAAGTAGCGTTCCAAATCAAATATCTTCCCGTTGACATGTGTCCTGGCTGTCCGTGCCTGGCTGGGGATGGGCTGGCCTGCCTGCAACACACTCTGCATGCATAAGGCTGGGGATGGGCTGGCCTGCCTGCCTGCAACACACTCTGCATGCATAAGCCTTCGCATTAGGTCACTGGGAATGGCCAAACAACCACCTATTTGTTCCCATCCGGCACCAACTGCCCCTATCTGTGTGTGTGTGTGTGTGTGTGTGTGTGTGTGTGTGTGCGCGTGTGCGACAGTGCGTGTGCGACAGTGCGTGTGCGACAGTGCGTGTATGTGTGTGTGTGTGTGCGTGCGTGGCCCCCAAGGCGATGGCATCCTTCACAGTATTATCATTTCAGGAGTAGTAGTTTTTTAAAGCCTATAGGGCGACGTTGGGCGTACAACATTTAGGACAGATAGAGAGAGAGAGAGAGAGAGAGAGAGAGGGCCACATCTGATTATATCTGCTTTTAATTAATAGAACTGACCCATAAATAACTTTGTAATATCACACTATGATCAATCATTATATCATGTCTCTGGTCATAGAAACCGTTCTGCCCGTTATAGTACAAGGAATCAGAGTTTATCAATATGTCTGTATACATTATATTATAGTCCTTATCAATATGTCTGTATACATTATATTATAGTCCTTATCAATATGTCTCTATACATTATATTATAGTCCTTATCAATATGTCTCTATACATTATATTATAGTCCTTATCAATATGTCTGTATACATTATATTATAGTTTTATAGTAGATAGAATAAGAGTTTATCAATATGTCTGTATACATTATATTATAGTTTTATAGTAGATAGAATAAGAGTTTATCAATATGTCTGTATACATTATATTATAGTTTTATAGTAGATAGAATAAGAGTTTATCAATATGTCTGTATACATTATATTATAGTTTTATAGTAGATAGAATAAGAGTTTATCAATATGTCTGTATACATTATATTATAGACCTTATCAATATGTCTGTATACATTATATTATAGTTTTATAGTAGATGGAATGAGAGTTTATCAATATGTCTGTATACATTATATTATAGTTTTATAGTGGATGGAATAAGACCTTATCAATATGTCTGTATACATTATATTATAGACCTTATCAATATGTCTGTATACATTATATTATAGTTTTATAGTGGATGGAATAAGACCTTATCAATATGTCTGTATACATTATATTATAGACCTTATCAATATGTCTGTATACATTATATTATAGACCTTATCAATATGTCTGTATACATTATATTATAGTTTTATAGTAGATAGAATAAGAGTTTATCAATATGTCTGTATACATTATATTATAGTTTTATAGTAGATAGAATAAGAGTTTATCAATATGTCTGTATACATTATATTATAGTTTTATAGTGGATGGAATAAGACCTTATCAATATGTCTGTATACATTATATTATAGTTTTATAGTGGATGGAATAAGACCTTATCAATATGTCTGTATACATTATATTATAGTTTTATAGTAGATAGAATAAGACCTTATCAATATGTCTGTATACATTATATTATAGAGAGTTTATCCATGTCTGTCCGTATTCATGACAGACAGAATGTGTCTGTGGTAAAGACTTGGTCTCGTCTGTAGCAATCTTTAGACTTTAGAATATTTTTTTAAACACCATTATTATAATGTTCTCATTTTGATCATGAGACCTGATTAGTGAATGTCAAGTTCTCCAGGGTTTCTCCACAATATGTCTGACACTGATTTACTACGACACTATACGTATACGTATGGAACATACAACTAGGACCCCTCTTAACTCTGAGAGTGTACAAATGGAACCAAATGGACCCGTGAGGGTCCATTTGGTTCCATTTGTACACTCTCAGAGTTACAGACCTGTTATGGTCAGTCAGGCCTATATCTCTTTATCATGTTTCTGGTCATAAATATTGTCCACTTTAGCAAAAAGAAATATAATTTTGACAAAAGCCAACATGGTGATGAACTCTAATGATGACCTCTGGAACTTTCTAAAACCTGAGCCCCAAAGATCTAAGGGATGTTGACCCCAGAACCATCTCCACCCATCCATCCATCCATCCATCCATCCATCCATAAAACCTGAACCCCAAAGATCTAGGGGACCCCAGTCCCATCTCCATCCACCCATCCATCCATCCATAAAACCTGAACCCCAAAGAGCTAAGGGACCCCAGAACCATCTCCATCCACCCATCCATCCACCCATCCATCCACCCATCCATCTCTTACCTTCGTCCAGCAGCCTCTCCAGGTGAGAGAAGATCCCGCTGAAGTTGGGCAGAGAGCTCATCACCTTGCGGTCGTTCATGAGCTGCATGAGGTAGTCCGGACTGGACTTGGGTCTCTCCTTCACCTCGGTCTCCCCCACCATGGTGGTGATGGTTCTGGTTCTGGAGGCTCTGGTATAGGACTTCTGGAGGCTGGTATAGGACCACCACACACTCTGAAAGCTGTTGTTATAAGTTACACTCTCTCTCCTCTGCTCAGAACACACCAGACGGGTTCAGTATTAAAACACACTCTGGAAGAACGCTGGTCTGGGAATTCAACTCAACTCCCTCTTCTGCTTGCTCACAACAACGACGGTGATCCAGGGAAAGCTCGGTGGGAAAGTTTGGCTGTTATTAATAG